>NW_025745314.1:228244-235744 GCF_021184085.1 Oncorhynchus gorbuscha
ACGACCGTCAATCAGCGGCAGGTAGCCTAGTGGTTAGAGTGGAGGGACGGGAGGTATCCTAGTGGTTAGAGTGTAGGGACGGGAGGTATCCTAGTGGTTAGAGTGGAGGGACGGGAGGTATCCTAGTGGTTAGAGTGTAGGGACGGCAGGTAGCCTAGTGGTTAGAGTGTAGGGACGGCAGGTAGCCTAGTGGTTAGAGTGTAGAGACGGCAGGTAGCCTAGTGGTTAGAGTGGAGGGACGGTAGGTAGCCTAGTGGTTAGAGTGTAGAGACGGTAGGTAGCCTAGTGGTTAGAGTGGAGGGACGGCAGGTAGCCTAGTGGTTAGAGTGTAGGGACGGCAGGTAGCCTAGTGGTTAGAGTGTAGGGACGGCAGGTAGCCCAGTGGTTAGAGTGTAGAGACGGCAGGTAGCCTAGTGGTTAGAGTGTAGAGACGGAGGTAGCCTAGTGGTTAGAGTGTAGGACGGCAGGTAGCCTAGTGGTTAGAGTGTAGAGACGGGAGGTAGCCTAGTGGTTAGAGTGTAGGGACGGCAGGTAGCCTAGTGGTTAGAGTGGAGGGACGGGAGGTAGCCTAGTGGTTAGAGTGTAGGACGGTAGGTAGCCTAGTGGTTAGAGTGTAGGGACGGCAGGTAGCCCAGTGGTTAGAGTGCAGGGACGGCAGGTAGCCCAGTGGTTAGAGTGTAGGGACGGTAGGTAGCCCAGTGGTTAGAGGGAGGACGGCAGGTAGCCTAGTGGTTAGAGTGTAGGACGGCAGGTAGCCCAGTGGTTAGAGTGTAGGGACGGCAGGTAGCCAGTGGTTAGAGGAGGGACCGGCAGGTAGCCCAGTGGTTAGAGTGGAGGGACGGCAGGTAGCCTAGTGGTTAGAGTGGAGGGACGGTAGGTAGCCCAGTGGTTAGAGTGTAGAGACGGTAGGTAGCCTAGTGGTTAGAGTGTAGAGACGGTAGGTAGGCTAGTGGTTAGAGTGTAGGGACGGTAGGTAGCCCAGTGGTTAGAGTGTAGGGACGGCAGGTAGCCTAGTGGTTAGAGTGTAGAGACGGCAGGTAGCCCAGTGGTTAGAGTGTAGGGACGGCAGGTAGCCCACTGGTTAGAGTGTAGGGACGGCAGGTAGCCCAGTGGTTAGAGTGTAGGGACGGCAGGTAGCCTAGTGGTTAGAGTGTAGGGACGGTAGGTAGCCTAGTGGTTAGAGTGGAGGGACGGGAGGTAGCCTAGTGGTTAGAGTGTAGGGACGGTAGGTAGCCTAGTGGTTAGAGTGGAGGGACGGCAGGTAGCCTAGTGGTTAGAGTGGAGGGACGGCAGGTAGCCTAGTGGTTAGAGTGGAGGGACGGGAGGTAGCCTAGTGGTTAGAGTGTAGAGACGGTAGGTAGCCTAGTGGTTAGAGTGTAGAGACGGTAGGTAGCCTAGTGGTTAGAGGAGGGACAGGTAGCCTAGTGGTTAGAGTGTAGGGACGGCAGGTAGCCTAGTGGTTAGGTGTAGAGACGGTAGGTAGAGTGGTTAGAGTGTAGGATCTGCAGGTAGCCTAGTGGTTAGAGTGTAGGACGGCAGGTAGCCTAGTGGTTAGAGTGTAGGACGGTAGGTAGCCTAGTGGTTAGAGGGAGGGACGGAGGAGCCTAGTGGTTAGAGTGGAGGGACGGAGGTAGCCTAGTGGTTAGAGTGGGGGGACGGTAGGTAGCCTAGTGGTTAGAGTGGAGGGACGGTAGGTAGCCTAGTGGTTAGAGTGGAGGGACGGTAGGTAGCCTAGTGGTTAGAGTGGAGGGACGGGAGGTAGCCTAGTGGTTAGAGTGGAGGGACGGTAGGTAGCCCAGTGGTTAGAGTGGAGGGACGGTAGGTAGCCTAGTGGTTAGAGGAGGGACGGGAGGTAGCCTAGTGGTTAGAGGTAGCTGCAGGTAGCCTAGTGGTTAGAGGGAGGGACGGCAGGTAGCCCAGTGGTTAGAGTGTAGGACGGTAGGTAGCCTAGTGGTTAGAGTGTAGGGACGGCAGGCAGCCCAGTGGTTAGAGTGTAGGGACGGCAGGTAGCCTAGTGGTTAGAGTGGAGGGACGGCAGGTAGCCTAGTGGTTAGAGTGTAGGGGCGGCAGCGTAGCCCTAGTGGTTAGAGTGTAGGGACGGTAGGTAGCCTAGTGGTTAGAGGGAGGGACGGCAGGTAGCCCAGTGGTTAGAGTGGAGGGACGGCAGGTACCCTAGTGGTTAGAGTGGAGGGACGGTAGGTAGCCCAGTGGTTAGAGGGAGGGACGGCAGGTAGCCCAGTGGTTAGAGTGGAGGGACGGCAGGTAGCCTAGTGGTTAGAGTGTAGGGACGGCAGGCAGCCTAGTGGTTAGAGTGTAGGACGGCAGGTAGCCCAGTGGTTAGAGGGAGGGACGGCAGGCAGCCCAGTGGTTAGAGGGAGGGACGGCAGGTAGCCTAGTGGTTAGAGTGGAGGGACGGCAGGTAGCCTAGTGGTTAGAGTGGAGGGACGGTAGGTAGCCCAGTGGTTAGAGGGAGGGACGGCAGGTAGCCCAGTGGTTAGAGGAGGGACGGCAGGTAGCCTAGTGGTTAGAGTGTAGGGACGGCAGGTAGCCTAGTGGTTAGAGTGGAGGGACGGCAGGTAGCCTAGTGGTTAGAGTGTAGAGACGGTAGGTAGCCTAGTGGTTAGAGTGGAGGGACGGTAGGTAGCCTAGTGGTTAGAGTGTAGAGACGGTAGGTAGCCTAGTGGTTAGAGTGTAGAGACGGTAGGTAGCCTAGTGGTTAGAGTGTAGAGACGGTAGGTAGCCTAGTGGTTAGAGTGTAGAGACGGCAGGTAGCCTAATGGATAGAGTGTAGGGACGGCAGGTAGCCTAGTGGTTAGAGTGTAGGGACGGCAGGTAGCCTAGTGGTTAGAGTGTAGGGGCGGCAGGTAGCCTAGTGGTTAGAGTGGAGGACGGGAGGTAGCCTAGTGGTTAGAGTGGAGGGACGTGTAGGTAGCCCAGTGGTTAGAGTGGAGGGACGGCAGGTAGCCCAGTGGTTAGAGTGGAGGACGGAGGTAGCCTAGTGGTTAGAGGTAGGGACCTGCAGGTAGCCCAGTGGTTAGAGGAGGGACGGCAGGTAGCCTAGTGGTTAGAGTGTAGGGACTGCAGGTAGCCTAGTGGTTAGAGTGTAGGGACGGCAGGTAGCCTAGTGGTTAGAGGTAGGGACGGCAGGTAGCCTAGTGGTTAGAGGGAGGACGGCAGGTAGCCTAGTGGTTAGAGTGTAGGGGCGGCAGCGCAGCCTAGTGGTTGGGAGTGTAGGGACGGTAGGTAGCCTAGTGGTTAGAGGAGGGACGGCAGGTAGCCTAGTGGTTAGAGTGGAGGGAACAGGTACCCTAGTGGTTAGAGTGGAGGACGGTAGGTAGCCCAGTGGTTAGAGGGAGGACGGCAGGCAGCCCAGTGGTTAGAGTGTAGGACGGCAGGCAGCCCAGTGGTTAGAGTGTAGGGACTGCAGGTAGCCTAGTGGTTAGAGTGCAGAGACGGCAGGTAGCCTAGTGGTTAGAGTGCAGAGACGGGAGGTAGCCTAGTGGTTAGAGTGTAGGGACGGCAGGTAGCCTAGTGGTTAGAGTGTAGAGACGGGAGGCAGCCCAGTGGTTAGAGTGTAGGGACGGCAGGTAGCCCAGTGGTTAGAGTGGAGGGACGGGAGGTAGCCCTAGTGGTTAGAGTGTAGGGACGGTAGGTAGCCCAGTGGTTAGAGTGTAGGGACGCAGGTAGCCCAGTGGTTAGAGTGTAGGGACTGCAGGCAGCCTAGTGGTTAGAGTGTAGGGACCTGCAGGCAGCCCAGTGGTTAGAGTGGAGGGACGGCAGGTAGCCTAGTGGTTAGAGTGTAGGGACGGCAGGCAGCCCAGTGGTTAGAGTGTAGGGACGGCAGGCAGCCCAGTGGTTAGAGAGGAGGACGGCAGGTAGCCCAGTGGTTAGAGGGAGGGACGGCAGGTAGCCCTAGTGGTTAGAGTGGAGGGACTGAGGTAGCCCAGTGGTTAGAGTGTAGAGACGGTAGGCAGCCTAGTGGTTAGAGTGCAGAGACGGTAGGCAGCCCAGGTTAGAGTGTAGGGACTGCAGGTAGCCTAGTGGTTAGAGTGTAGGGACGGCAGGTAGCCTAGTGGTTAGAGTGCAGAGACGGCAGGTAGCCTAGTGGTTAGAGGTAGGGACGGCAGGTAGCCCAGTGGTTAGAGTGTAGGGACGGCAGGTAGCCCAGTGGTTAGAGTGTAGGGACGGCAGGTAGCCTAGTGGTTAGAGTGTAGGGACGGTAGGTAGCCCAGTGGTTAGAGTGGAGGGACGGGAGGTAGCCTAGTGGTTAGGAGTGTAGGGACGGTAGGTAGCCTAGTGGTTAGAGGGAGGGACGGCAGGTAGCCCAGTGGTTAGAGTGGAGGGACGGCAGGTAGCCTAGTGGTTAGGAGTGGAGGGACGGGAGGTAGCCTAGTGGTTAGAGGTAGAGACGGTAGGTAGCCAGTGGTTAGAGGTAGAGACTGCAGGTAGCCTAGTGGTTAGAGTGTAGGGACGGTAGGTAGCCCAGTGGTTAGAGTGTAGGGACGGCAGGTAGCCTAGTGGTTAGAGTGGAGGGACAGCAGGTAGCCTAGTGGTTAGAGTGGAGGGACGGTAGGTAGCCTAGTGGTTAGAGGAGGGACGGCAGGTAGCCCAGTGGTTAGAGGAGGATCGGCAGGCAGCCAGTGGTTAGAGTGTAGGACGGCAGGTAGCCCAGTGGTTAGAGGGAGGGACGGCAGGCAGCCTAGTGGTTAGAGGGAGGGACGCAGGTAGCCCAGTGGTTAGAGTGGAGGGACGGCAGGTAGCCCAGTGGTTAGAGGGAGGGACGGCAGGTAGCCTAGTGGTTAGAGGGAGGGACGGCAGGTAGCCCAGTGGTTAGAGTGGAGGGATCTGGCAGGTAGCCCAGTGGTTAGAGTGTAGGGACGGCAGGTAGCCTAGTGGTTAGAGTGGAGGGACGGCAGGTAGCCTAGTGGTTAGAGTGTAGAGACGGTAGGTAGCCCAGTGGTTAGAGTGGAGGGACGGTAGGTAGCCCAGTGGTTAGAGTGTAGAGACGGTAGGTAGCCTAGTGGTTAGAGTGTAGAGACGGTAGGTAGCCTCCAGTGGTTAGAGTGCAGAGACGGTAGGTAGCCCAGTGGTTAGAGTGTAGAGACGGCAGGTAGCCTAATGGATAGAGTGTAGGGACGGCAGGCAGCCCAGTGGTTAGAGTGTAGGGACGGCAGGTAGCCCAGTGGTTAGAGTGTAGGGCGGCAGGTAGCCTAGTGGTTAGAGTGGAGGGACGGGAGGTAGCCTAGTGGTTAGAGTGGAGGGACGGCAGGTAGCCCAGTGGTTAGAGTGGAGGGACTGCAGGTAGCCCAGTGGTTAGAGTGGAGGGACGGGAGGTAGCCTAGTGGTTAGAGTGTAGGGACGGCAGGTAGCCTAGTGGTTAGAGTGGAGGACGGCAGGCAGCCCAGTGGTTAGAGTGTAGGGACGGTAGGTAGCCTAGTGGTTAGAGTGTAGACGGCAGGTAGCCTAGTGGTTAGAGTGTAGGGACGGCAGGTAGCCTAGTGGTTAGAGGGAGGACGGCAGGCAGCCTAGTGGTTAGAGGTAGGGGCGGCAGCGTAGCCTAGTGGTTAGAGTGTAGGGACGGTAGGTAGCCCAGTGGTTAGAGGGAGGGACCTGCAGGTAGCCCAGTGGTTAGAGTGGAGGGACGGCAGGCACCCTAGTGGTTAGAGTGGAGGGACGGTAGGTAGCCTAGTGGTTAGAGGGAGGGACGGCAGGTAGCCCAGTGGTTAGAGTGGAGGACGGCAGGTAGCCTAGTGGTTAGAGGGAGGGACGGCAGGTAGCCTAGTGGTTAGAGGTAGGGGCTGGCAGGCAGCTCTAGTGGTTAGAGGTAGGGACGGCAGGTAGCCCAGTGGTTAGAGTGTAGGGACGGCAGGTAGCCCAGTGGTTAGAGGGAGGGACGGCAGGTAGCCCAGTGGTTAGAGGGAGGGACGGCAGGTAGCCCAGTGGTTAGAGTGGAGGACGGCAGGTAGCCTAGTGGTTAGAGTGGAGGGACGGTAGGTAGCCCAGTGGTTAGAGGAGGGACGGCAGGTAGCCTAGTGGTTAGAGGGAGGGACGGCAGGTAGCCCAGTGGTTAGAGTGTAGGGACGGCAGGTAGCCCAGTGGTTAGAGGAGGGACGGCAGGTAGCCTAGTGGTTAGAGTGTAGAGACGGTAGGTAGCCCAGTGGTTAGAGTGAGGGACTGTAGGTAGCCTAGTGGTTAGAGTGTAGAGACGGTAGGTAGCCCAGTGGTTAGAGTGTAGAGACGGTAGGTAGCCCAGTGGTTAGAGTGTAGAGACGGTAGGTAGCCTAGTGGTTAGAGTGTAGAGACGGCAGGTAGCCTAATGGATAGAGTGTAGGGACCGGCAGGCAGCCCAGTGGTTAGAGTGTAGGGACGGCAGGTAGCCCAGTGGTTAGAGTAGGGGCTGGCAGGCAGCCCAGTGGTTAGAGTGTAGGGACGGCAGGTAGCCCAGTGGTTAGAGTGTGGGACGGCAGGCAGCCCAGTGGTTAGAGTGTAGGGACTGCAGGTAGCCCAGTGGTTAGAGGTAGGGACTGCAGGTAGCCCAATGGATAGAGTGTAGGGACGGCAGGTAGCCAGTGGTTAGAGTGTAGGGACTTGCAGGTAGCCTAGTGGTTAGAGTGTAGGGACGGCAGGTAGCCCAGTGGTTAGAGTGTAGGGACGGCAAGTAGCCCAGTGGTTAGAGTGTAGAGACGGCAGGTAGCCTAGTGGTTAGAGTGTAGGGACGGCAGGTAGCCTAGTGGTTAGAGTGTAGGGATGGCAGGTATCCTAGTGGTTAGAGGGAGGGACGGCAGGTAGCCTAGTGGTTAGAGTGTAGGGACGGCAGGTAGCCTAGTGGTTAGAGTGCAGAGACGGCAGGTAGCCTAGTGGTTAGAGTGTAGGGACGGTAGGTAGCCTAGTGGTTAGAGTGTAGGGGCGGCAGGTAGCCCAGTGGTTAGAGTGTAGGGACGGCAGGCAGCCCAGTGGTTAGAGTGCAGGGACGGCAGGTAGCCTAGTGGTTAGAGTGTAGGACGGCAGGTAGCCCAGTGGTTAGAGTGTAGGGCGGCAGGTAGCCCAGTGGTTAGAGTGCAGCGACGGCAGGTAGCTTAGTGGTTAGAGTGCAGAGACGGCAGGTAGCCCAGTGGTTAGAGGTAGGGACGGCAGGTAGCCCAGTGGTTAGAGTGTAGGGACGGCAGGTAGCCCAGTGGTTAGAGTGTAGGGACGGCAGGTAGCCTAGTGGTTAGAGTGTAGGACGGCAGGCAGCCCAGTGGTTAGAGTGTAGGACGGCAGGCAGCCCAGTGGTTAGAGTGTAGGGACGGCAGGTAGCCTAGTGCTTAGAGTGTAGGGACGGCAGGTACCCTAGTGCTTAGAGCGTTGGACTACAAACCGAAAGGTTGCAAGTTCAAACCCCCGCTCTGACTAGGTACAAATTCTGCCCCTGAACAGGCAGTTAATCCACTGTTCCTAGGCTGTTATTGAAAACTAGAATTTGTTCTTAACTGACTTGCCTAGTTAAATAAAGGTAAAATA
>NW_025745314.1:240744-243244 GCF_021184085.1 Oncorhynchus gorbuscha
GGCATCTTTTTGTAACATCCTGTCCCCACTGGTCCCATTAACGATAGCAACGTTTTTTATTTGTGTCTTTTCATTATTGTGAAATCAAGGAAGAGTCGCCGTCCCTTGTTAGTATTAACTAGCTGGCAGCCTGGCTAGCTGGATTTAGCCTGACTAAAAACACAACAATCTAGCTTTTTAGCTTCCCCCATGTGATATAATCAGATTGACAATCAATTCATAATTGTTATACTTGCCGGTGTAACCTAAACATTATCCCAGTTTGATATGCTGCTTGTATATTCAATTCCCAAGCGACAACACAGCCCCCACAGCTGCGGAAGTGTCACGCCCTGACCTTAGTATTCTTTGTTTTCTTTATTATTTTGGTTAAGTCAGGGTGTGACATGGGTGATATGTGGTCCTTCTGTAGCTCAGTTGGTAGAGCATGGCGCTTGTAACGCCAGGGTAGTGGGTTTGATCCCCGGGACCACCCATACGTAGAATGTATGCACACATGACTGTAAGTCGCTTTGGATAAAAGTGTCTGCTAAATGGCATATATTATTATTATGTGTGTTTTTATCTTATTCTAGGGTGTTTTTACTGTCTAGGGTTTTTTGTAGATTTATTTTGGTTGTTTTCATCTAGGTGTTTATGTAGGTCTATGGTTGCCTAGATCGGTTCTCAATTAGAGGCAGGTGTTTATCGTATTTAGGCAGCCATCTTCTTTGGATATTTCGTGGGTTATTGTCGATGTGTAGTTGCCTGTGTCAGCACTCGTTAGCATAGCGTCACGTTCGTTTTGTTGTTTGTGTTGTTGGTGTTTTTTTGTCATTCAATAAAAGAATGGATTCACACCACGCTGCGCTTTGGTCCGCTTCTTGCGATGATCGTGACAGGAAGCGATGATATGAAGTGTCTAAATGTTAGTAACAAAGTAAGTTGAATCAGTGTTTAACTATTTGTCAGTGAGATCGGCTATTGGCTCCTTGATTTGTTACTAGAAGTCGCTAGATTATGTTTTGCATCACAGCACCAATTTGCCTTGCTGCCACACAGCCGCGGTCCCCGACGTAGCGTTTTTTTTTAGCCCCCTTGCCCATTGCACACCCCCTCACCTTGTTTCTCTGCCTGTGTGTGTGCTGTTGTTGTGACTTCTGTCATGCAGACAGCTTCTCCCACTTTCGTTCGCACCAGAATTGAGTGAGGAAAAGTCCCTAAATGCTATCAACACCATAGAAACACTTGGTGCCAACACTCCCAACAGCAGCCTGAAAGTTAGCTGAATTTGTCGCTATAATCTTTAACAATAAAAGTAGCTGGTAGTGGTCAGAAAACTCGCCAAATATAGCGACAAGTCGCTAAATTGGCAACACTGCGTTGAATGCCGCAGCGTATTACAAGGAGCCGCCCCTTGTGGCAATGACATTGCAACACTCTGAATCTTGCGTCTGCGTAGAGCTTGTTGTAGGTAGTTTAAGCAAGGCCACTCTGTTGTCCTGTCTTGGCTATGCCGGATTAAGTGATATGACTTGTTATTCTATAAAATAATTTATCCGTAATTAATATCACCTGATTGAGCTAATCATGTAAATGTAATTAACTAGAGAGTTGGGCACCACAAAATAATATTTATAGAGCTGTTATCTTCCGAACAAACTCTTAAAGATATATAATATTTTACATCAATAGCAGTCAATATTAATCCTCATCTTAAGCTTGTTACACAAAGGAAAAGGGCTGGGTTTGAGTGAAAGAGCGGGAAGACTGAGGGACAGAGGGAGAAGCTGTGCTATCGTAAATACAGTATCTGATGCAGTCTAAATTACCGCCCATTTGGAAAAGGAAAATGCAATAAATATTTACTCTGAGCTGCACTTCGGTAGGTTGGTGGTAGATGGAAGGACGTGTTGCCAAACCAAGTCCTTTGAAGAATGTCTCTGGTTGTCAATTGGATAGGTTGTAGTAACGTTGTTGGGTGATAGACGGGATACTCTGTCTGTTCCTTCCTAACCTCGTTGCATCTGCTGTTGCTAACTCAATGGCTAGGAGGTATCACTTCTGTAGTGAATAAGAGTTAAAAGTTCATACCATTCGCAACCAAAGCTCACGCTGATGTTGGCTTCGTTCTGTAGTTATTATCTGAACCATTCTGACATCGGACCGTTGACCTCATATCCTCGGAACAGGAGGTTATATTGTCGTCAAGGGCTTATATAGGAAGGGAGAGGAGGGCGTGTTTGAAACGTTTTATAGCCCATGTCCCTTCACAGGGGCAGGTCATTGATTGAGCAGAGCCCTGTCTTATGAAAACCCAAATCTCACATTTTCAAAGCTAAAATGACATTTCATCCCATCACAAATAATTTAATATTCGAACATTTAAATTGAACAACAATTCCATGTGAATCTGATAACTATGATGTGTAGACTATCCACTGTAGAGTTTATGTCATCTTATCATTGATGAGAATGTCTCAGATGACAACCGAACTGACATCATATTCACTAAGTACCA
>NW_025745314.1:248244-253244 GCF_021184085.1 Oncorhynchus gorbuscha
CTCCGTGGTAGGGAGGCGAGCAGGCCAGAGGTGGATGAACGCAGTGCCCTTGTTTGGGTGTAGGGCCTGATCAGAGCCTGGAGGTACTGAGGTGCCGTTCCCCTCACAGCTCCGTAGGCAAGCACCATGGTCTTGTAGCGGATGCGAGCTTCAACTGGAAGCCAGTGGAGAGAACGGAGGAGCGGGGTGACGTGAGAGAACTTGGGAAGGTTGAACACCAGACGGGCTGCGGCGTTCTGGATGAGTTGAAGGGGTTTAATGGCACAGGCAGGGAGCCCAGCCAACAGCGAGTTGCAGTAATCCAGACGGGATTATGGATGCTGCAGTGAACCCAAGAGCCTCTCGGTGGATGCTGCAGTGGACCCAAGAGCCTCTCGGTGGATGCTGCAGTGGACCCAAAGCAGGATACTCTGAGTGCAGCCCCATCCAGAAATCTGGCTGTGGCTTCTGATTAAATTACATTTTCACTGAACCGCTTGTTGCAATTTCGATGAGGCTCCTTCGTTCAGATTTCGATAAGTAGACTGGAGGCAGGGCATGAAAGGGATAACGAATCCAGTTGTTTGTGTCATCCGTTTCGGGAAAGTACCTGCGTAATTACGCACCCAGCTCGCTTAGGTGCTTCGCTATATCACATTTGACATTGTCCGTAAGCTTGAGTTCATTTACACATAAAAAAATCATACAATGATGGAAAGACCTGTGTGTTGTCCTTGTTAATGCAGAGAGAGAAGAACTAAAACTTCTTAATCATAGCATCCATTTTGTTCTGCACATTGAATATAGTTGCAGAGAGTCCCTGTAATCCTAGATTGAGATCATTCAGAAGAGAAAAAACATCACCCAGATAGACCAGTCGTGTGAGAAAGTCATCCTCATGCAGGCGGTCAGACAAGTGAACATTATGGTCAGTAAAGAAAACTTTAAGCTTGTCCTCAATTTAAAAAAAAAACGTGTCAATATTTTGCCCCTTGATAACCAGAGCACTTCTGTATGTTGTAAAAGCGTTACATGGTCGCTGCCCAAACCATTTGCATAATGCAGAAAATACACAAGAGTTCAGGGGCCTTGCTTTAACAAAGTCAACCATTTTCACTGTATAGTCCCAAACATATTTCAAGCTGTCAGGCATTCCCTTGGCAGCAAGAGCCTCTCGGTGGATGCTGCAGTGAACCCAAGAGCCTCTCGGTGGATGCTGCAGTGGACACAAGAGCCTCTCGGTGGATGCTGCAGTGAACCCAAGAGCCTCTCGGTGGATGCTGCAGTGAACCCAAGAGCCTCTCGGTGGATGCTGCAGTGGACCCAAGAGCCTCTCGGTGGATGCTGCAGTGGACCCAAGAGCCTCTCGGTGGATGCTGCAGTGGACCCAAGAGCCTCTCGGTGGATGCTGCAGTGGACCCAAGAGCCTCTCGGTGGATGCTGCAGTGGACCCAAGAGCCTCTCGGTGGATGCTGCAGTGGACCCAAGAGCCTCTCGGTGGATGCTGCAGTGGACCCAAGAGCCTCTCGGTGGATGCTGCAGTGAACCCAAGAGCCTCTCGGTGGATGCTGCAGTGGACCCAAGAGCCTCTCGGTGGATGCTGCAGTGGACCCAAGAGCCTCTCGGTGGATGCTGCAGTGAACCCAAGAGCCTCTCGGTGGATGCTGCAGTGGACCCAAGAGCCTCTCGGTGGATGCTGCAGTGGACCCAAGAGCCTCTCGGTGGATGCTGCAGTGAACCCAGGAGCCTCTCGGTGGATGCTGCAGTGAACCCAAGAGCCTCTCGGTGGATGCCGCAGTGGACCCAAGAGCCTCTCGGTGGATGCTGCAGTGGACCCAAGAGCCTCTCGGTGGATGCCGCAGTGAACCCAAGAGCCTCTCGGTGGATGCTGCAGTGAACCCAAGAGCCTCTCGGTGGATGCTGCAGTGGACCCAAGAGCCTCTCGGTGGATGCTGCAGTGGACCCAAGAGCCTCTCGGTGGATGCTGCAGTGAACCCAAGAGCCTCTCGGTGGATGCTGCAGTGGACACAAGAGCCTCTCGGTGGATGCTGCAGTGAACCCAAGAGCCTCTCGGTGGATGCTGCAGTGGACCCAAGAGCCTCTCGGTGGATGCTGCAGTGAACCCAGGAGCCTCTCGGTGGATGCTGCAGTGAACCCAAGAGCCTCTCGGTGGATGCTGCAGTGGACCCAAGAGCCTCTCGGTGGATGCTGCAGTGTACCCAAGAGCCTCTCAATGGATGCTGCATTGGACCCAAGAGCCTCTCGGTGGATGCTGCAGTGGACACAAGAGCCTCTCGGTGGATGCTGCAGTGGACCCAAGAGCCTCTCGGTGGATGCTGCAGTGGACACAAGAGCCTCTCGGTGGATGCTGCAGTGGACACAAGAGCCTCTCGGTGGATGCTGCAGTGGACCCAAGAGCCTCTCGGTGGATGCTGCAGTGGACACAAGAGCCTCTCGGTGGATGCTGCAGTGGACACAAGAGCCTCTGGGTGGATGCTGCAGTGGACCTAAGTGGCGTCGTGAGGAACTGCTTGCACGCGTGTTACCATTCCACTATGTCACCCTGTCATGGCTTTTGCGCCAACAGTACAGATACCAACACATCTTGACCACCAAAGTCCATTTGATGTCACTAAGCTGTCCAGTACTTTAAAAATATCCTCTCCTGTTGTCCTGGTTTGCAGAATAGGATGTCTTCCTTAATTGACCCCCCATAAATGTAACGGACATATCCCAGGACCTGTGCCAGGACCTGTGCCAGGCCCGCCACGTCTTTTGACTCATCCAGCTGTAACATTTAGAAGTCACTGGCTCGTATGCGAAGCAGTAATTGTTTCAAGTTGTTTTAATTGTTTCAAGTCACTGATGCATCGTGAAACAGTGTTTGATGAAGACATTGTCTGTATAGTTTTCGTTGGCCTTTTCCCCCAGCATTGTTCCAGTCATATCCACAGCAGCAGGAAGAAGGAAGTCCTCCGCTATAGTATGGGCCTTGCCTGTCCTAGCTACTCGGTAGCAGGAAGAAGGAAGTCCTCCACTATAGTATGGGCCTTGCCTGTCCTAGTCATATCCACAGCAGCAGGAAGAAGGAAGTCCTCCACTATAGTATGGGCCTTGCCTGTCCTAGTCATATCCACGGCAGCAGGAAGAAGGAAGTCCTCCGCTATAGTATGGGCCTTGCCTGTCCTAGCTACTCGGTAGCAGGAAGAAGGAAGTCCTCCACTATAGTATGGGCCTTGCCTGTCCTAGTCATATCCACGGCAGCAGGAAGAAGGAAGTCCTCCACTATAGTATGGGCCTTGCCTGTCCTAGCTACTCGGTAGCAGGAAGAAGGAAGTCCTCCACTATAGTATGGGCCTTGCCTGTCCTAGCTACTCGGTAGCAGGAAGAAGGAAGTCCTCCACTATAGTATGGGCCTTGCCTGTCCTAGCTACTCGGTAGCAGGAAGAAGGAAGTCCTCCGCTATAGTATGGGCCTTGCCTGTCCTAGTCATATCCACGGCAGCAGGAAGAAGGAAGTCCTCCACTATAGTATGGGCCTTGCCTGTCCTAGCTACTCGGTAGCAGGAAGAAGGAAGTCCTCCACTATAGTATGGGCCTTGCCTGTCCTAGTCATATCCACGGCAGCAGGAAGAAGGAAGTCCTCCACTATAGTATGGGCCTTGCCTGTCCTAGCTACTCGGTAGCTCACCATATAAGACACTTTTAGCCCCTTCTTACTAACGGTATCTGTTGCTTTTAAACATGTTTTACTACTCGGAAATAATAGCCAAATGAAAAATAAGAATAACTCGTGATTTACAGCTATCCTTTAAGTGGATCACAACATATCTTAAACGACAACAAACAACAAATATCTAAAGATAACTTTATCTTATTACTCAACGACATGAAAGCAGATTTGATGAAATGGAACAATTGTCCCATAAATGTTACAGTTAAAATAAACCTTTTTTTTAATGGCTCCCAAAGTTTTGGTACCAATTACTCCACCAAATACATTCTTTAAAAAAGTGTACAGACTTTATGTGTCTGAATTAAACTCAAAGAATTAAAAAGGAACGTTTTCCATCTTCCTCAGTCTGAGGGTGGTTTTAACCTTCCAGACTTGGAATTGTATCAACTCTCCACCCAGGGCTTTCACTTGGGACATATAGTTAAATGTACTAAAGAGGAAAAGTGGGTACATGCTCATCCCCAGAATATTTTTTGTGTCTATTTTCAAAGGATAAAGCTAAGAACATTAACAACTTCCTACAAGAACCAAAAAATATAAACGCAACATGCAACAATTTCTACGATTTTACAGAGTTAGTTAATATAAGGAACTCAGTTAATTGAAATAATTTCATTAGGCCCTAATTCATGGATTTTCACATGACTGGCAAAACAAATATGTTGTGTTTCAATTTTTGTTCAGGTTATTATTTCAATTGACTGATTTCCTTATATAAACTATAACGCAGTAAAATCTTAGAAAATGTTATATTTGTGTTCAGTGTAGCTTGCGCTGTGTTCAGAGCATAAAAACCACCAGAATCATTGAGAAAAAAACTTTAGAATACAATTTTTTTTGTATAATATACACTTTTTTGTATTAGATTATTGCGGGGTAAGCACTGCCTACTCTGCCTATCCCGACTGGACATTACTGCTTCAAGGAATGGAGGAAGAAGGATGCATTCTTAAAGTATTCCAACAAACCCCAGGTACTTCATTCTTAAAGTATTCTAACAAATCCCATCCTTCATTCTTAAAGTATTCCAACAAACCCCAGGTACTTCATTCTTAAAGTATTCTAACAAATCCCATCCTTCATTCTTACAGTATTCCAACAAATCCCATCCTTCATTCTTAAAGTATTCTAACAAATCCCAGGTACTTCATTCTTAAAGTATTCCAACAAATCCCATCCAGCATTCTTAAAGTATTCCAACAAACCCCAGGTACTTCATTCTTAAAGTATTCTAACAAATCCCATCCTTCATTCTTAAAGTATTCCAACAAACCCCAGGTACTTCA
>NW_025745314.1:258244-335744 GCF_021184085.1 Oncorhynchus gorbuscha
GTGAAAGAGGACCCAAAAGCGACTTAACAGAAACAGAGTTTATTCAAGTCCAAACGGAAAACGACAAATCCTGAATCCTTAACAGGAAATGTCCAAACAGGGAATAACAGAAATCCTCTAGTCTGTAGAGGGGAATAACAGGAGAAGCGGCCACAGACTGCAGGTCGCTTCGGGTAGGCGCAGGCCGTAGCTGACAGAGACACCTGCTCACACGCAGCATCTGATGAAGGCAAAAAACACGACAGGACAGGGCGATACACAATCACAGCACGGTGAATTCTAAACAAGGAACCGACAGGACAGGGACGGAACACAAAGGAAGAAATAGGGACTCTAATCAGGGGAAAGGATCGGGAACAGGTGTGGGAAGACTAAATGATGATTAGGGGAATAGGAACAGCTGGGAGCAGGAACGGAACGATAGAGAGAAGAGAGAGCGAGAGAGTGAGAGAGGGAGGGGAGAGAGAGGGATAGAAAGAGGGAAAGAACCTAATAAGACCAGCAGAGGGAAACGAATAGAATGGGGAGCACAGGGACAAGACATGATAATAAATGACAAACATGACAGTACCCCCCACTCACCGAGCGCCTCCTGGCGCACTCGAGGAGGAATCCTGGCGGCAACGGAGGAAATCATCGATGAGTGAACGGTCCAGCACGTCCCGAGACGGAACCCAACTCCTCTCCTCAGGACCGTAACCCTCCCAATCCACTAAGTATTGGTGACCCCGTCCCCGAGAACGCATGTCCATGATCTTATGTACCTTGTAAATAGGTGCGCTCTCGACAAGGACGGGAGGGGGGAGGGAAGACGAACGGGGGTGCGAAGAAAGGGCTTAACACAGGAGACATGGAAGACAGGATGGACGCGACGAAGATGTCGCGGAAGAAGCAGTCGCACAGCGACAGGATTGACGACCTGGGAGACACGGAACGGACCAATGAACCGCGGAGTCAACTTACGAGAAGCTGTCGTAAGAGGAAGGTTGCGAGTGGAAAGCCACACTCTCTGGCCGCAACAATACCTTGGACTCTTAATCCTGCGTTTATTGGCGGCTCTCACAGTCTTCCCCGCAGACAAAGGCAGACCGGTAATGAAGTCTAAGGCGATGTGAGACCATGGTCGAGAAGGAATGGGGAGCGGTCTGAGACGACCGGCAGGAGGAGACTTACCCGACTTAGTCTGCGCGCAGTCCGAACAAGCAGCCACGAAACGGCGCGTGTCACGCTCCTCAGTCGGCCACCAAAAGCGCTGGCGAATAGACGCAAGAGTGCCTCGAACACCGGGATGACCAGCTAACTTGGCAGAGTGAGCCCACTGAAGAACAGCCAGACGAGTGGAAACAGGAACGAAAAGGAGGTTACTAGGACAAGCGCGCGGCGACGCAGTGTGCGTGAGTGCTTGCTTAACCTGTCTTTCAATTCCCCAGACTGTTAACCCGACAACACGCCCATAAGGAAGAATCCCCTCGGGATCAGTAGAAGCCACAGAAGAACTAAACAGACGGGATAAGGCATCAGGCTTGGTGTTCTTGCTACCCGGACGGTAAGAAATCACAAACTCGAAACGAGCGAAAAACAACGCCCAACGAGCTTGACGGGCATTAAGTCGTTTGGCAGAACGGATGTACTCAAGGTTCTTATGGTCTGTCCAAACGACAAAAGGAACGGTCGCCCCCTCCACCACTGTCGCCATTCGCCTAGGACTAAGCGGATGGCGAGCAGTTCACGGTTACCCACATCATAGTTGCGCTCAGATGGCGACAGGCGATGAGAAAAATAAGCGCAAGGATGAACCTTATCGTCAGACTGGAAGCGCTGGGATAGAATGGCTCCCACGCCTACCTCTGAAGCGTCAACCTCGACAATGAATTGTCTAGTGACGTCAGGAGTAACGAGGATAGGAGCGGACGTAAAACGTTCTTTTAGAAGATCAAAAGCTCCCTGGGCGGAACCGGACCACTTAAAACACGTCTTGACAGAAGTAAGAGCTGTGAGAGGGGCAGCAACTTGACCGAAATTACGAATGAAACGCCGATAGAAATTAGCGAAACCTAAAAAGCGCTGCAACTCGACACGTGACCTTGGAACGGGCCAATCACTGACAGCTTGGACCTTAGCGGAATCCATCTGAATGCCTTCAGCGGAAATAACGGAACCGAGAAAAGTAGCGGAGGAGACATGAAAAGAGCACTTCTCAGCCTTTACGTAGAGACAATTCTCTAAAAGGCGCTGTAGAACACGTCGAACGTGCTGAACATGAATCTCGAGTGACGGAGAAAAAATCAGGATATCGTCAAGATAGACAAAAACAAAGATGTTCAGCATGTCTCTCAGAACATCATTAACTAATGCCTGAAAAACAGCTGGCGCATTGGCGAGACCGAACGGCAGAACCCGGTACTCAAAATGCCCTAACGGAGTGTTAAACGTCGTTTTCCACTCGTCCCCCTCTCTGATGCGCACGAGATGGTAAGCGTTACGAAGGTCCAACTTAGTAAAGCACCTGGCTCCCTGCAGAATCTCGAAGGCTGATGACATAAGGGGAAGCGGATAACGATTCTTAACCGTTATGTCATTCAGCCTCGATAATCCACGCAGGGGCGCAGAGTACCGTCCTTCTTCTTAACAAAAAAGAACCCCGCCCCGGCCGGAGAAGAAGAAGGCACTATGGTACCGGCGTCAAGAGACACAGACAAATAATCCTCGAGAGCCTTACGTTCGGGAGCCGACAGAGAGTATAGTCTACCTCGAGGAGGAGTGGTCCCCGGAAGGAGATCAATACTACAATCATACGACCGGTGAGGAGGAAGGGAGTTGGCTCGGGACCGACTGAAGACCGTGCGCAGATCATGATATTCCTCCGGCACTCCTGTCAAATCGCCAGGTTCCTCCTGAGAAGTAGGGACAGAAGAAACGGGAGGGATGGCAGACATTAAACACTTCACATGACAAGAAACGTTCCAGGATAGGATAGAATTACTAGACCAATTAATAGAAGGATTATGACATACTAGCCAGGGATGACCCAAAACAACAGGAGTAAACGGTGAACGGAAAATCAAAAAGAAATAGTCTCACTGTGGTTACCAGATACTGTGAGAGTTAAAGGTAGTGTCTCAAATTTGATACTGGGAAGATGACTACCATCTAAGGCAAACATGGGCGTAGGCTTGTCTAACGGTCTGAAAGGAATGTTATGTTTCCGAACCCATGCTTCGTCCATGAAACAACCCTCAGCCCCAGAGTCAATCAAGGCACTGCATGTAGCACCCGAACCGGTCCAGCGTAGATGGACCGACATAGTAGTACAAGATCTAGATGAAGAGACCAGAGTAGTAGCGCTCACCAGTAGCCCTCCGCTTACTGATGGGCTCTGGCCTCTTACTGGACATGAATTAACAAAATGTCCAGCAACTCCGCAATAGAGGCACAGGCGGTTGGTGATCCTCCGTTCCCTCTCCTTAGTCGAGATGCGAATCCCTCCCAGCTGCATGGGCTCAGTCTCAAAGCCAGAGGAGGGAGATGGTTGCGATGCGGAGCAGGGAAACACCGTTGATGCGAGCTCTCTTCCACGAGCCCGGTGACGAAGATCTACCCGTCGTTCTATGCGGATGGCGAGAGCAATCAAAGAGTCCACATCTGAAGGAACCTCCCGGGAGAGAATCTCATCCTTAACCACTGCGTGGAGTCCCTCCAGAAAACGAGCGAGCAGCGCCGGCTCGTTCCACTCACTAGAGGCAGCAAGAGTGCGAAACTCAATAGAATAATCCGTTATGGACCGTTCACCTTGGCATAAGGAAGCCAGGGCCCTAGAAGCCTCCCTACCAAAACCTGAACGGTCAAAAACCCGAATCATCTCCTCTTTAAAGTTCTGGAACTTGTTAGAGCAATCAGCCCTTGCCTCCCAGATAGCTGTGCCCCATTCTCGAGCCCGGCCAGTAAGGAGTGAAATGACGTAAGCAACCCGAGCTCTCTCTCTAGAGTATGTGTTGGGTTGGAGAGAGAACACAATCTCACACTGCGTGAGAAAGGAGCGGCACTCAGTGGGCTGCCCGGAGTAGCAAGGTGGGTTATTAACCCTAGGTTCTGGAGGCTCGGCAGGCCAGGAAGTAACAGGTGGCACGAGACGTAGACTCTGGAACTGTCCAGAGAGGTCGGAAACCTGAGCGGCCAGGTTCTCCACGGCATGGCGAGCAGCAGACAATTCCTGCTCGTGTCTGCCGAGCATGGCTCCTTGGATCTTGACGGCAGTGTAACGAGCGTCTGAAGTCGCTGGGTCCATTCCTTGGTCGGTTCCTTCTGTCATGCAGGTGAAAGAGGACCCAAAAGCGACTTAACAGAAACAGAGTTTATTCAAGTCCAAACGGAAAACGACAAATCCTGAATCCTTAACAGGAAATGTCCAAACAGGGAATAACAGAAATCCTCTAGTCTGTAGAGGGGAATAACAGGAGAAGCGGCCACAGACTGCAGGTCGCTTCGGGTAGGCGCAGGCCGTAGCTGACAGAGACACCTGCTCACACGCAGCATCTGATGAAGGCAAAAAACACGACAGGACAGGGCGATACACAATCACAGCACGGTGAATTCTAAACAAGGAACCGACAGGACAGGGACGGAACACAAAGGAAGAAATAGGGACTCTAATCAGGGGAAAGGATCGGGAACAGGTGTGGGAAGACTAAATGATGATTAGGGGAATAGGAACAGCTGGGAGCAGGAACGGAACGATAGAGAGAAGAGAGAGCGAGAGAGTGAGAGAGGGAGGGGGGAGAGAGAGGGATAGAAAGAGGGAAAGAACCTAATAAGACCAGCAGAGGGAAACGAATAGAATGGGGAGCACAGGGACAAGACATGATAATAAATGACAAACATGACAATTACTATAGACCAGACCTCTTCCCTATATAGGGCACTACTTTAGACCAGACCTCTTCCCTATATAGGGCACTACTATAGACCAGACCTCTTCCCTATATAGGACACTACTATAGACCAGACTCCTTCCCAATATTTAATAATGGGAATTGATGGGAAATGATGTAAATATATCACTAGCCACTTTAAACAATGCTACCTTATATAATGTTACTTACCCTACATTATTCATCTCATATGCATATGTATATACTGTACTCTACATCATCAACTGCATCCTTATGTAATACATGTATCACTAGCCACTTTAACTATGCCACGTTGTTTACTTTGTCTACACACTCATCTCATATGTATATACTGTACTCGATACCATCTACTGTATGCTGCTCTGTACCATCACTCATTCATATATCCTTATGTACATATTCCTTATCCCCTTACACTGTGTATAAGACAGTAGTTTTGGAATTGTTAGTTAGATTACTTGTTGGTTATCACTGCATTGTCGGAACTAGAAGCACAAGCATTTCGCTACACTCGCATTAACATCTGCTAACCATGTGTATGTGACAAATACAATTTGATTTGATTTGATTTATAGGGCACTACTATAGACCAGACCTCTTCCCTTTATAGGGCACCACTATAGACCAGACCTCTTCCCTATATAGGGCACCACTATAGACCAGACTCCTTCCCTATATAGGGCACTACTATAGACCAGACCTCTTCCCTATATAGGGCACCACTATATACCAGACCTCTTCCCTATATAGGGCACTACTATAGACCAGACCTCTTCCCTATATAGGACACTACTATAGGCCAGACCTCTTCCCTATATAGGGCACTGCTATAGACCAGACCTCTTCCCTATATAGGACACTACTATAGACCAGACCTCTTCCCTATATAGGACATTACTATAGACCAGACCTCTTCCCTATATAGGACACTACTATAGACCAGACTCCTTCCCTATATAGGGCACTACTATAGACCAGACCTCTTCCCTTTATAGGGCACCACTATAGACCAGACCTCTTCCCTATATAGGGCACCACTATAGACCAGACTCCTTCCCTATATAGGGCACTACTATAGACCAGACCTCTTCCCTATATAGGGCACCACTATATACCAGACCTCTTCCCTATATAGGGCACTACTATAGACCAGACCTCTTCCCTATATAGGACACTACTATAGGCCAGACCTCTTCCCTATATAGGGCACTGCTATAGACCAGACCTCTTCCCTATATAGGACACTACTATAGACCAGACCTCTTCCCTATATAGGACATTACTATAGACCAGACCTCTTCCCTTTCCCTGAATATCACTGCCCCAATACCTTTGGCCAGATCTCATTGCAGTGCATTCCATCCACTTTAATAATGGAAATGGATGGGAATTGATGTAAAAATATATCAGTAGCCACTTTAAACAATGCTACTTAATATAATGTTTACATACCCTACATTACTCATCTCATATGTATACGTATATACTGTACTCTATATCATCTACTGCATCTTTATACATGTATCACTAGCCACTTTAAACTATGCCACTTTGTTTACATACCCAACATTACTCATCTCATATGTACAGTGGGACAAAAGAGTATTTAGTCAGCCACCAATTGTGAAAGGTTTCCCACTTAAAAATATGAGAGGGGCCTGTAATTTTCATCATCGGTACACTTCAACTATGATAATAATAAATAAATATAATAATAATATATGCCATTTAGCAGACGCTTTTATCCAAAGCGACTTACAGTCATGTGTGCATACATTCTACGTATGGGTGGTCCCGGGGATCGAACCCACTACCCTGGCGTTACAAGCGCCATGCTCTACCAACTGAGCTACAGAAGGACCACAGACAAAATGAGAAAAAAAATCCAGAAAATCACATTGTAGGATTTTTTATGAATTTATTTGCAAATTATGGTGGAAAATAAGTATTTGGTCAATAACAAAAGTTTATCTCAATACTTTGTTATATACCCTTTGTTGGCAATGACAGAGGTCAAACGTTTTCTGTAAGTCTTCACAAGGTTTTCACACACTGTTGCTGGTATTTTGGCCCATTCCTCCATGCAGATCTCCTCTAGAGCAGTGATGTTTTGGGGCTGTTGCTGGGCAACACGGACTTTCAACTCCCTCCAAAGATTTTCTATGGGGTTGAGATCTGGAGACTGGCTAGGCCACTACAGGACCTTGAAATGCTTCTTACGAAGCCACCCCTTCGTTGCCCAGGCGGTGTGTTTGGGATCATTGTCATGCTGAAAGAGCCAGCCACGTTTCATCTACAATGCCTTTGCTGATGGAAGGAGGTTTTCACTCAAAATCTCACGATACATGGCCCCATTCATTCTTTCTTTTACACGGATCAGTCGTCCTGGTCCCTTTGCAGAAAAACAGCCCCAAAGCATGATGTTTCCACCCCCATGCTTCACAGTAGGTATGGTGTTCTTTGGATGCAACTCAGAATACTGTGTCCACCAAACATGACGAGTTGAATTTTTACCAAAAAGTTATATTTTGGTTTCATCTGACCATATGACATTCTCCCAATCTTCTTCTGGATCATCCAATTGCTCTCTAGCAAACTTCAGACGGGCCTGGACATGTACTGGCTTAAGCAGGGGGACACGTCTGGCACTGCAGGATTTGAGTCCCTGGCGGCGTAGTGTGTTACTGATGGTAGGCTTTGTTACTTTGGTCCCAGCTCTCTGCAGGTCGTTCACTAGGTCCCCCCTTGTGGTTCTGGGATTTTTGCTCACCGTTCTTGTGATCATTTTGACCCCACGGGGTGAGATCTTGCGTGGAACCCCAGATCTAGGGAGATTATCAGTGGTCTTGTATGTCTTCCATTTCCTAATAATTGCTCCCACAGTTGATTTCTTCAAACCAAGCTGCTTACCTATTGCAGATTCAGTCTTCCCAGCCTGGTGCAGGTCTACAATTTTGTTTCTGGTGTCCTTTGACAGCTCTTTGGTTTTGGCCATAGTGGAATTTGGAGTGTGACTGTTTGAGGTTGTGGACAGGTGTCTTTTATACTGATAACAAGTTCAAACAGGTGCCATTAATTAATACAGGTAACGAGTGGAGGACAGAGGAGCCTCTGTAGCTCAATTGGTAGAGCATGGCGCTTGTAACGCCAGGGTAGTGGGTTCGATTCCCGGGACCACCCATACATAGAATGTATGCACACATGACTGTAAGTCGCTTTGGATAAAAGCGTCTGCTAAATGGCATATTATTATTATTATTATTATTATAAGAAGTTACAGGTCTGTGAGAGCCAGAAATCTTGCTTGTTTGTAGGTGACCAAATACTTATTTTCCACCAGATTTTGCAAATAAATTCATTAAAAATCCTACAATGTGATTTTCTGGATTTGTTTCCCTCACTTTTGTTTAGTTGAAGTGTACCTATGATGAAAATGACAGGCCTCTCATCTTTTTAAGTGGTAGAACTTGCACAATTGGTGGCTGACTAAATACTTTTTTGTCCCACTGTATATACTGTACTCTATACCATCTACTGCATCTTGCCTGTGCCGTTCTGTACCATCACTCATTCATATATCTTTATGTACATATTCTTTATCCCTTTACACTTGTGTGTATAAGGTAGTAGTTGTGGAATTGTTAGGTTAGATTACTCGTTGGTTATTACTGCATTGTCGGAACTAGAAGCACAAGCATTTCGCTACACTCGCCTTAACATCTGCTAACCATGTGTATGTGACAAATACAATTTGATTTGATTTGATAGGGGACCTTGTGTAATAGCCTACAGTATCCTTGACATTTTGTGTTAATTATTGTGATAGGCAAAAAAAAATCCTGTATGGCGAACCCCCACTATTTATTTTGTCTGGACGCTGTACCAGACCAAACTGGCTTACTTTCTCCCCTTCCTATACAAACGCATAACAATACTGCTAGTGGTCCTCTCTCCTCTCTGCCCTCTCTCTGTGCCACCTCTCTCCTCTCTCTCTCCCTAGACCCTATACTAATGCATAACAATACTGCTAGTGGTCCTGTCTCACTCCCCAAGGTCCTCTCTCCTCTCTGCCCTCTCTCTGTTCCACCTCTCCCCTCTCTCTCTCCCTGGACCCTATACTAACGCATAACAATACTGCTAGTGGTCCTGTCTCGCTCCCCGAGGTCCTCTCTCCTCTCTGCCCTCTCTCTCTTCCACCTCTCCCCTCTCTCTCTCCCTAGACCCTATACTAACGCATAACAATACTGCTAGTGGTCCTGTCTCGCTCCCCGAGGTCCTCTCTCCTCTCTGCCCTCTCTCTGTTCCACCTCTCCACTCTCTCTCTCTCTCCCTCGACCCTATACTAATGCATAACAGAGATCTGGCATGGAGCAAGACTCATATCGATATCGACCGTTATCATCCTTGACAGTCTCCCACAGCAGCTTCCCATGACGTAATAGAAGTTAATAAATTCACTAATCCCATAACCCACTGGGCACAGATGTCAGTTCAACATCCAGCTTTGATTTACATTCGGTTGAGTTGTCAACTAACGTTTTATTTACATTGTATAGATGTTCCTTTGAATACAATGTTATATGGGTTCCAGATCGCTGCAGGAGAGTTAACATTGGGTTCCAGATCGCTGCAGGAGAGTTAACATTGGGTTCCAGATCGCTGCAGGAGAGTTAACATTGGGTTTCAGATCGCTGCAGGAGAGTTAACATTGGGTTCCAGATCGCTGCAGGAGAGTTAACATTGGGTTCCAGATCGCTGCAGGAGAGTTAACACTGGGTTCCAGATCGCTGCAGGAGAGTTAACATTGGGTTCCAGATCGCTGCAGGAGAGTTAACATTGGGTTCCAGATCGCTGCAGGAGAGTTAACATTGGGTTCCAGATCGCTGCAGGAGAGTTAACATTGGGTTCCAGATCGCTGCAGGAGAGTTAACATTGGGTTCCAGATCGCTGCAGGAGAGTTAACATTGGGTTCCAGATCGCTGCAGGAGAGTTAACATTGGGTTCCAGATCGCTGCAGGAGAGCTAATAGGGCGTAGATCAGATGGAGTCGGTTATGAAATCTGACCGTCTGAGACTGGTGGTCAGATCATATAGCATTAGAGGAGCAGGTGGATGAAATGTGTACTGGGATTATGCTACCTGGGAGTAGCCTCTCCTGGTACTCTCTGACAGGGTAAGGACTTAGTATCCTATAGGTCTCCTGGTACTCTCTGACAGGGTAAGGACTTAGTATCCTGTAGGTCTCCTGGTACTCTCTGACAGGGTAAGGACTTAGTATCCTATAGGTCTCCTGGTACTCTCTGACAGGGTAAGGACTTAGTATCCTATAGGTCTCCTGGTACTCTCTGACAGGGTAAGGACTTAGTATCCTACAGATCTCCTGGTACTCTCTGACAGGGTAAGGACTTAGTATCCTATAGCTCTCCTGGTACTCTCTGACAGGATAAGGACTTAGTATCCTATAGGTCTCCTGGTACTCTCTGACAGGATAAGGACTTAGTATCCTATAGGTCTCCTGGTACTCTCTGACAGGGTAAGGACTTAGTATACTATAGGTCTCCTGGTACTCTCTGACAGGGTAAGGACTTAGTATCCTATAGGTCTCCTGGTACTCTCTGACAGGGTAAGGACTTAGTAGACTGTATCTCGTATACCTTTTTCCTGCGCTCCTACGTGTTGATTATTAGTCTGTTTCACCTTACAGGCTGTTACCTCAGCCATGGGGGAAAACAGGAGTCGGCATGTTTATCTCTCTTCAGACGAAACACAGAATCTCTATTGAGAGAACCTCCATGCTGAAGCAGACCTGGATTCAAGTACTATTTGGAATTGTTCAAATACTTTCAGTGTTTGCTTTAGTCTGTCTGAAGTGCCCGTAGGGCAATGTTTTTACTTTTGGGACGTTTCAATTGGTTCCATTGCAACATGCAAAAGCTCAATCAAGCTCAGTTAAAGAATTAGAAATTATTTCGAATAGTACTTGAACCCAGATATGTTCTGAAGGCGGGAGCTCTAAATGTGTTGTTTCTACGCTGCCCTCTTGCTGGCAGTATAGGGTATTCCTTAATGTCCCACAAACATTTCCCCTGTAACAGGCAACAGAAGCACAGTGTAAGGCCCTACAACAACCTGGCCTGTCTCTCTCTGTCTCTCCTGCCAAGCGTTTGATGCCTGCAGGCGCTGACGTCATCCTTCCCAACATTAGCTGGAGGGTTCTGGGAGAGAAGGGGGAGAGAGAGAGGGAGAGAGAGGGGGGAGAGAGGGGGAGGAGGGAGGGAGAGAGAGGGAGGAGGGAGGGAGGGAGAGATGGGAGGGAGGAGGGAGGGAGAGATGGGGGAGGGAGGGAGGGGAGGGAGAGAGAGAGGAGAGAGAGAGAGAGAGAGAGAGAGAGAGAGAGAGAGAGAGAGAGAGAGAGAGAGAGAGAGAGAGAGAGAGAGAGAGAGAGAGAGAGAGAGAGAGAGAGAGAGAGAGAGAGAGAGAGAGAGAGAGAGAGAGAGAGAGAGAGAGAGAGAGAGAGAGAGAGAGAGAGAGAGAGAGAGAGAGAGAGACAGAGAGAGAGAGAGAGACAGAGAGAGAGAGAGAGAGAGAGAGAGAGAGAGAGAGAGAGACCCCACTCCGCTCTCTGAGGCCCTTTCATTCTAACTGAAGTGTAGGTCACAGCATCGTCTAACAGCCTCCAGACACGAGCGATGACATAATATCCCCTTAGGTTCCTTTCCGTAGCTCGGCTTTATGGTGGCCTCATGTCTTTGTCAAATACTATTTAGACAAACTACCGTATTTATAATGTTGTATTTAAATTCAGGGTATTGGCCCTTTGGAAGTACTGAAAGGGTATTATATATTTACGCTGGTTTTTGTCCGAGCCGCAGTACTACAAGAGAAGTAGTATCAGTGACATCAAGTCAGTTTACAGCTGAACTCACCTGGTGGTCTGATTACTCATAGCCTCAGCACCTGTTATTTCATCACTAACTCTATTAAACCTTTTAGTTTTAGGTTATCATCTGGAGCTGGGTAATATCTATTAAACCCCATTAGGACATGTTAATGAGCGGGAATGTTGGCTGGTGCTGAGGAGGACCACGATTATAAAGGTGTACTGCATGAGACAACCATACTAATTCAGGTCATTTGTCCCAATACTAGACTTCTGGCTTCAGTAGTGGGATTCATCCCAATGTTTGACTTGTGGGATTCATCCCAATGTTAGACTTCTGGCTTCAGTAGTGGGATTCATCCCAATGTTAGACTTCTGGCTTCAGTAGTGGGATTCATCCCAATATTAGACATCTGGCTTCAGTAGTGGGATTCATCCCAATATTAGACGTCTGGCTTCAGTAGTGGGATTCATCCCAATGTTTGACTTCTGGCTTCAGTAGTGGGATTCATCCCAATGTTTGACTTGTGGGATTCATCCCAATGTTAGACTTCTGGCTTCAGTAGTGGGATTCATCCCAATGTTAGACTTCTGGCTTCAGTAGTGGGATTCATCCCAATGTTAGACTTCTGGCTTCAGTAGTGGGATTCATCCCAATGTTAGACTTCTGGCTTCAGTAGTGGGATTCATCCCAATGTTAGCACTGCATCACAGTGCTAGAGGCGTCACTACAGACCCTGGTTCAATACTGGGCTGTATCACAAACCGGCCGTGATCGGGAGTCCCACAGAGCGGCGCACAATTGGCCCAGCGTCGTCCGGGTTAGGGGAGGGTTTGGCCGGGATAGGCCGTCATTGTAAATAAAAATGTGTTCTTAACTGACTTGCCTAGTTAAATAAAGATGACATTAAATACATATAGAGAATCGGGTGCCATTTGGGATTCAGACCTGTCTGGTTCACTCAGGTGGTAGTAGAGGTTGTGCATATAAACAGCTGTTAGTGAATGGGTGTGCCTGTTACGGGTCCACTGAGCAAACTAGCAGCCCAGCAACCTGAATGGACCTCTGTTAGCACCACTCAGCTGATGTCATGTACTCCCTCGTAACGCTAGAGGAAGACGAGGGGGAGGTTAAGCAGGAGGGGGTGGTGGAGAGAGCTGGAGGAGGGGGTGGTGGAGAGAGAGCTGGAGGAGGGCGTGGTGGAGAGAGAGCTGGAGAAGGGGGTGGTGGAGAGAGCTGGAGGAGGGCGTGGTGGAGAGAGAGCTGGAGGAGGGGAGGAGGTGGAGAAGGGGGTGGTGGAGAGAGAGCTGGAGGAGGTGAGGAGGTGGAGAAGGGGTGGTGGAGAGAGCTGGAGGAGGGCGTGGTGGGGAGAGAGAGCTGGAGGAGGGGAGGAGGTGGAGAAGGGGGTGGTGGAGAGAGAGCTGTAGGAGGGGTGGAGGGGGTGGTGGAGAGAGAGCTGGAGGAGGGGAGGAGGTGGAGAAGGGGTGGTGGAGAGAGAGCTGTAGGAGGGCGTGGTGGAGAGAGAGCTGGAGGAGGGGGTGGAGGGGGTGGTGGAGAGAGAGCTGGAGGAGGGGGTGGAGGGGGTGGTGGAGAGAGAGCTGGAGGAGGGGGTGGAGGGGGTGGTGGAGAGAGAGCTGGAGGAGGGGGTGGTGGAGAGAGAGCTGGAGGAGGGGGTGGTGGAGAGAGAGCTGGAGGAGGGGTGGTGGAGAGAGAGCTGGAGGAGGGCGTGGTGGAGAGAGAGCTGGAGGAGGGGGTGGAGGGGTGGTGGAGAGAGAGCTGGAGGAGGGGGTGGAGGGGGTGGTGGAGAGAGAGCTGGAGGAGGGGGTGGTGGAGAGAGAGCTGGAGGAGGGGGTGGTGGAGAGAGAGCTGGAGGAGGGGGTGGTGGAGAGAGAGCTGGAGGAGGGCGTGGTGGAGAGAGAGCTGGAGGAGGGGGTGGAGGGGGTGGTGGAGAGAGAGCTGGAGGAGGGGGTGGAGGGGGTGGTGGAGAGAGAGCTGGAGGAGGGGGTGGTGGAGAGAGAGCTGGAGGAGGGGTGGTGGAGAGAGAGCTGGAGGAGGGGGTGGTGGAGAGAGAGCTGGAGGAGGGGGTGGTGGAGAGAGAGCTGGAGAAGGGGGTGGTGGAGAGAGAGTTGGAGGAGGGGAGGAGGAAAGAGAGGTGGAGGAGGGGAGGAGGAGAAGGAAAAGGTGGTGTGGTGGGTGAGCAAGGGGAGGAGGAGGAAGATGGGGAGGAGGACAGAAAAGTCTCATATTTAGTTCAGCTTGGATATTTGAAAGTAGTTTATGCATGAGTCCCAAATGGCACCCTATTCCCTACATAGTGCACGACTTTAGACCAGGCTCCTATGGGCCCTGGACAAAAGTCGTGCACAATATAGGGAATATAAACATGCTGGATTCTCATGGTTTCTCTCACTAGAGATCCATAAAAACATGACGGCACATTAAAAAAAATCCAATAACCAATGACGAACAATCATCAAATATCCCAAACATGAGTGACAGATATATTCCTGGCTTCCTGGTTTATCTGTGGTTATGTGGTCTTGTTTAACAAAATGAAATGTACGCTCACTACTTGGTGCTCCCAATAAGTTGGATATGCATAAAACCCTCTCCTGTTGTCGTTGTTCTGGGTCCTGACAGCTGCATTTACTGGCACATGTACATTTTACACGAGTACACTCAGATCAGGGAGGGAAATGTGAATTCTGGGGTGTGTCTGCCTCTATGATGTCATAACCTTCTGTATAAAGTGAAAGGCTATCAACCTTTCAAAACCTTGGACCACGCCAATACAAATGGATTGAGTAGTATGTTTGGTCGTAGTGACTGAGCTCTAATTGGAAGGGATTTCAGCAAAACGGATTTACATCTGGAATTGAAATAAAATCAGGCAAAGCATTGCACAACCTCTTACCGTCTGTTTAAAGTGCTCATTTTCCAACTGCTGGTTTTAATGCGTTTGTTCAGTTTTGTAATGTAAACTCCTGTTGGTCAGGTTATCACCCATTACAAATACAACCCTGCAGGTCTACCATGTGCTCTGTGGATGCTCCTCTCCCCACACCACCCTGCAGGTCTACCATGTGCTCTGTGATTGTTACTCTCCCCACACCACCCTGCAGGTCTACCATGTGCTCTGTGGATGCTACTCTCCCCACACCACCCTGTAGGTCTACCATGTGCTCTGTGATTGTTACTCTCCCCACACCACCCTGCAGGTCTACCATGTGCTCTGTGGATGCTCCTCTCCCCACACCACCCTGCAGGTCTACCATGTGCTCTGTGATTGTTACTCTCCCCACACCACCCTGCAGGTCTACCATGTGCTCTGTGGATGCTACTCTCCCCACACCACCCTGCAGGTCTACCATGTGCTCTGTGGATGCTACTCTCCTGACACCACCCTGCAGGTCTACCATGTGCTCTATGATTGTTACTCTCCCCACACCACCCTGCAGGTCTACCATGTGCTCTGTGATTGTTACTCTCCCCACACCACCCTGTAGGTCTACCATGTGCTCTGTGGATGCTCCTCTCCCCACACCACCCTGCAGGTCTACCATGTGCTCTGTGATTGTTACTCTCCCCACACCACCCTGCAGGTCTACCATGTGCTCTGTGGATGCTACTCTCCCCACACCACCCTGTAGGTCTACCATGTGCTCTGTGATTGTTACTCTCCCCACACCACCCTGCAGGTCTACCATGTGCTCTGTGGATGCTACTCTCCTGACAACACCCTGTAGGTCTACCATGTGCTCTATGATTGCTACTCTCCTGACACCACCCTGTAGGTCTACCATGTGCTCTATGATTGCTACTCTCCTGACAACACCCTGTAGGTCTACCATGTGCTCTATGAATGCTCCTCTCCTGACACCACCCTGTAGGTCTACCATGTGCTCTATGATTGCTACTCTCCCCACACCACCCTGTAGGTCTACCATGTGCTCTATGATTGCTACTCTCCCCACACCACCCTGTAGGTATACCATGTGCTCTATGAATGCTCCTCTCCCCACACCACCCTGTAGGTCTACCATGTGCTCTGTGAATGCTACTCTCCCCACACCACCCTGTAGGTCTACCATGTGCTCTGTGAATGTTACTCTCCCCACACACACACTTCTACCATGTGCTCTGTGATTGTTACTCTCCCCACACCACCCTGCAGGTCTACCATGTGCTCTGTGAATGTTACTCTCCCCACACACACACTTCTACCATGTGCTCTGTGATTGTTACTCTCCCCACACCACCCTGCAGGTCTACCATGTGCTCTGTGATTGTTACTCTCCCCACACCACCCTGCAGGTCTACCATGTGCTCTGTGATTGTTACTCTCCCCACACCACCCTGCAGGTCTACCATGTGCTCTGGGAATGCTCCAGATGAAAGAAAGAGCATTAGCTACTTGTATCTCTCTCTGCAACTGCCTGAAACCCTGCCGGATGTCTCCTCTTGACTGTCCATTAATTCCAATGAGATGTTCCATCTGTAAGTCTACATCTGTTTCTACTTTCCCTCTGCCAGAAAGACAATCAGTCACTATTAGTCCTTCCATTAATGGCTGTGTTTACAGAGACCGGTCTAAAAAGACATTCATCAAGACCTTTGATATGGTCAATTTATTCTCTGTGTATATAAGTATTTAAGGACATTGTTTAAGTTCGCTAGAGAATTAAAGTCAGTCATGGAGGTCAGATGCTGTCCGTCTGTGATGCGGTGGTTGTGATGGTAACTGCTGCAGCCTGCCCTAGATCAGGCTGCTGGGATTCAAACCATTTGTTCTTTCTGACAGTTTGAATCTCATCGGCGGCCTGAGAGACGTTTTATCATTGTAACTATTACCTCAGACTGATCAAGCTGCTGGGATTCAAACCATTTGTTCTTTCTGACAGTTTGAATCTCGTGAGAGACGTTTTATCATTGTAACTATTATCTCAGATCGTTTTTAAAGCCTTTTAATTACTGTACAGTTGGCTCTGTCCCAAGGTGTGTCAGAGTCGACATGGACAGTCTGAGGTGATCTGAAAGTACAGCCAAGGGGTATCAGAAGTGACAGTCTGAGGTGATCTGAAAGTACAGCCAAGGGGTATCAGAGTCGACATGGACAGTCTGAGGTGATCTGAACGTACAGCCAAGGGGTATCAGAGTCGACATGGACAGTCTGAGGTGATCTGAACGTACAGCCAAGGGGTATCAGAGTCGACATGGACAGTCTGAGGTGATCTGAACGTACAGCCAAGGGGTATCAGAGTCGACATGGACAGTCTGAGGTGATCTGAACGTACAGCCAAGGGGTATCAGAGTCGACATGGACAGTCTGAGGTGATCTGAACGTACAGCCAAGGGGTATCAGAGTCGACATGGACAGTCTGAGGTGATCTGAACGTACAGCCAAGGGGTATCAGAGTCGACATGGACAGTCTGAGGTGATCTGAAAGTACAGCCAAGTGGTATCAGAAGTGACAGTCTGTTTGGAGTGACCGTTCAGTTTTAAAGGCTTTAACTTCTTCTGAAGAGTTCTTATGACTGGACTGCACTGCAAGTGTCATGATACTGAGCACTGTACTACTGTAGATACTACAGCCACATCTACCACTAGTTACTTTAATCTAAATCAGTTAGCACAGCCCAAGCCTTTTAAATACAGCCCACCAGACACAAGTGAGGTCAGAGGTGATATGGACAGTCCTTATGACGTGACCTTTGGTTTTAACAGCTTTTAAGAATGAGTTCATTAGACAGGACTGGGCAGGACGGGTCCAGCCAGGGTCTGTAAACGACGAGAGCCATTCTAGATACTAGAGATATATTAATCAGGTACAGTCTGTCTGTAAAGCCAGGGTCGTAACGACGAGAGCCATTCTAGATACTAGAGATATATTAATCAGGTACAGTCTGTCTGTAAAGCCAGGGTCGTAACGACGAGAGCCATTCTAGATACTAGAGATATATTAATCAGGTACAGTCTGTCTGTAAAGCCAGGGTCGAACGACGAGAGCCATTCTAGATACTAGATATATATTTATCAGGTACAGTCTGTCTGCAAAGCCTTTAAAGTACAAGCCAGTTCAGTCTAGTGTTGTCAAAGATCAGATGGACAGTACATTTGGGGTGACCTTCGGTCTTGAAGGCTTTTTGAATATGCTTCTGAAACTGGACTGGACTCGTCAGCTAGAGTCAGGGTGAACTCATCAGCTAGAGTCAGGGTGGACTCATCAGCTAGAGTCAGCTAGAGTCAGGGTGGACTCATCAGCTAGAGTCAGGGTGGACTCGTCAGCTAGAGTCAGCTAGAGTCAGGGGGGGCTCATCAGCTAGAGTCAGCTAGAGTCAGGATGGACTCATCAGCTAGAGTCAGCTAGAGTCAGGGTGGACTCGTCAGCTAGAGTCAGGGTGGACTCGTCAGCTAGAGTCAGGGTGGACTCGTCAGCTAGAGTCAGGGTGGACTCGTCAGCTAGAGTCAGAGTGGAGACTTGGATCAGGTCCCATCACAGATGCAAGACAAAGCAAGCAACCATCATCCTCCGGTTGGTGTCTGTAATGATGACCGAGGAACTAGGCGCTCAGGGGTGTTCAGAAGCCCTAACTGTAACTCGAGGTTGACCGCTGGTTTTAATGGTTTTAGTTCCTTAAACTTGACTGGACCCATCAGCCAGAGCCGAGGTGGAGACTAGTTATATAGTCTTGGAGGGCAATAGTTGTATAGTCTTGGAGGGCAATAGTTGTATAGTCTTGGAGGGCAATAGTTGTATAGTCTTGGAGGGCAATAGTTATATAGCCTTGGAGGGCAATAGTTGTATAGTCTTGGAGGGCAATAGTTGTATAGTCTTGGAGGGCAATAGTTATACAGTCTTGGAGGGCAATAGTTGTTTAGTCTTGGAGGGCAATAGTTATATAGTCTTGGAGGGCAATAGTTGTATAGTCTTAGAGGGCAATAGTTATATAGTCTTGGAGGGCAATAGTTGTATAGTGTTGGAGGGCAATAGTTATACAGTCTTGGAGGGCAATAGTTATATAGTTTTGGAGGGCAATAGTTATATAGTCTTGGAGGGCAATAGTTGTATAGTCTTGGAGGACAATAGTTGTATAGTCTTGGAGGGCAATAGTTGTATAGTGTTGGAGGGCAATAGTTATACAGTCTTGGAGGGCAATAGTTATATAGTTTTGGAGGGCAATAGTTATATAGTCTTGGAGGGCAATAGTTGTATAGTCTTGGAGGACAATAGTTGTATAGTCTTGGAGGACAATAGTTATATAGTCTTGGAGGGCAATAGTTGTATAGTCTTGGAGGGCAATAGTTGTATAGTCTTGGAGGACAATAGTTGTATAGTCTTGGAGGGCAATAGTTGTATAGTGTTGGAGGGCAATAGTTATACAGTCTTGGAGGGCAATAGTTATATAGTTTTGGAGGGCAATAGTTATATAGTCTTGGAGGGCAATAGTTGTATAGTCTTGGAGGACAATAGTTGTATAGTCTTGGAGGGCAATAGTTGTATAGTCTTGGAGGACAATAGTTGTATAGTCTTGGAGGACAATAGTTGTATAGTCTTGGAGGGCAATAGTTGTATAGTCTTGGAGGGCAATAGTTGTATAGTGTTGGAGGGCAATAGTTATACAGTCTTGGAGGGCAATAGTTATATAGTTTTGGAGGGCAATAGTTATATAGTCTTGGAGGGCAATAGTTGTATAGTCTTGGAGGACAATAGTTGTATAGTCTTGGAGGGCAATAGTTGTATAGTCTTGGAGGACAATAGTTGTATAGTCTTGGAGGGCAATAGTTGTATAGTCTTGTTGCATTTTCCATCCTCTCAGCCTCTACAGTAGCCAGAGACGTCTTATCCAATCAGTTGGATTGGCGTCTCGTTATTTAAGCAGATTGCTGTTAGGCGTTGTTTGACAACACCTTTGTTAATTCAAAGGTTTTTAAAGGTTACAGGGAGCCAATATCTGAAGAGTGTACTGGAGCACCTACATTGTATGTCTCTTGTACATCTTCTTCTTTATCATCAAAGTGATTTTCTCCACCATGTTGCTGTAGTCTGAGGAGACGGAGGACAGGCACCACATTTTGTAACTAACATTTACAAAAAAATTACAAAAAAGGAAGGCACATTTCCCTTCCCCAAAGTCTGCTCATCTTAACGACCAAAACTATTTAGACTTGACAGAAGTTTTGAATAAGACAAAAATGCCTTACCGTCTGTATTTAACAACCCAGAACAAACGCCATGAGGATCCACCCATCCATCATCCATCCATCGTCCATCCATCCAGGCAGGCTGGGTGGGCACTACAGCCATGTTAAACCTATCGGAATGACTCCTTACCTAGATGGAAGAACAGTTTAGTTTTAAGGCGAGGCTGATGCAGCAGTGTGTCCCCCAACACTCCTAAATGAACGGAGAATTACATAAATAACGCCAGGCCAGTAGCACTCAGACACACAAAGCATCTGAGAAAGTACTTCAGTGTGGATTTCAGATGTAAAGGATGTGAGGATGTGAGTGGAGATCTCTGAGGTACAGGATAGGTGTTGTGTTCTCTACAGTATCTCTGAGGTACAGGATAGGTGTTGTGTTCTCTACAGTATCTCTGGGGTACAGAATAGGTGTTGTGTTCTCTACATTATCTCTGAGGTACAGGATAGGTGTTGTGTTCTCTACATTATCTCTGGGGTACAGAATAGGTGTTCTGTTCTCTACATTATCTCTGAGGTACAGGATAGGTGTTGTGTTCTCTACAGTATCTCTGGGGTACAGAATAGGTGTTGTGTTCTCTACAGTATCTCTGAGGTACAGGATAGGTGTTCTGTTCTCTCCATTATCTCTGAGGTAGAGGATAGGTGTTCTGTTCTCTACATTATTTCTGAGGTACAGGATAGGTGTTCTGTTCTCTACATTATCTCTGAGGTACAGGATAAGTGTTGTGTTCTCTACAGTATCTCTGAGGTACAGGATAGGTGTTCTGTTCTCTACAGTATCTCTGAGGTACAGGATAGGTGTTCTGTTCTCTACAGTATCTCTGAGGTACAGGATAGGTGTTCTCTACAGTATCTCTGAGGTACAGGATAGGTGTTGTGTTCTCTACAGTATCTCTGAGGTACAGGATAGGTGTTGTGTATCTCTACAGGATAGGTGTTGTGTACAGTATCTCTACAGGATAGGTGTTGTGTTCTCTACAGTATCTCTGAGGTACAGGATAGGTGTTCTGTTCTCTCCATTATCTCTGAGGTACAGGATAGGTGTTCTGTTCTCTACAGTATCTCTGTTCTGTTCTCCATTATCTCTGAGGTACAGGATAGGTGTTCTGTTCTCTACATTATCTCTGAGGTACAGGATAGGTGTTCTGTTCTCTACATTATTTCTGAGGTACAGGATAGGTGTTGTGTTCTCTACAGTATCTCTGAGGTACAGGATAGGTGTTCTGTTCTCTACAGTATCTCTGAGGTACAGGATAGGTGTTCTGTTCTCTACATTATTTCTGAGGTACAGGATAGGTGTTCTGATCTCTACATTATCTCTGAGGCTCTACGGAGTCTAAGACACTAAACTACTGATAATGAATGAAAGGCTATAGTTGGATTTAGAGGCACAAAACTTATTTTTGACATTGGCAGAGACTGTAGATGTACAATATATCATAGTTTGTTTAATGTTTTCAAGGTTATCCAGAGAGTTCAACTATTCATGAATCAAAGTCACTTCAACACAGCACTTTCAACGTGTTCATTTCCTTTTACGCGTTAAACCATTTAAACCAGTTAAACCGTTAAAACATATCCGTTAGAAGGCTCGGAGTCTTAAATCACTGCGTTCTGAAGCAAATAACTCTTTAGAGGGGCTTGTCTTTTCATGTCGGATGTACAGCGTAAACACTCTTAACAGATGTTGCTCGGTGACAAGATAATCCCAGCAGTACTATTGGGAAGACTCAGCAGCCAGGCTGCACAGTACTGCTGTGAACCACTACAACACTATAAAACTAGGGCCCTCCAAGCCCTCCCACCCTTCAGAGACTGCGCCAGACAGTTTTCAGGGCTGGAAGTGGGACTGAGGGCTGACTGAGGCGAGTGCTTTGCTCGACATTGTGCAAGGAGCGCCAGTCAGGCTGAATTTCAAAATGGCACCCTATTCCCTATAAAGTGCACTACTTTAGGGCTCTGGTCATATGACTCTGGTCCCAAGTAGTGCACTATATAGAAAACAGGGTGCCATTTGATACGTAGTCTCCAGAATCACAGGAAGTCCCCTTGTTTATAAAGCATCTGGAGCTGAGCGGAATGGCAGTGTCCCTGGGGACCAGTAAATCACCAGAGCACAACCATGTCAGAAGGGCCTTTGTTGCCTCCTCAATCAAAAACACAACCAAATGGACCAGCGGGAAGCTACTTTCAGACCTGAAAAGAGTACAGAGACATGTTTCAGATAGGGTTGATTCTGGCCTTTTGCTCTTATAGCTGTTGTCACCAATGCAAGAAAACACACAGTCCTTTCCAGTGGAGATTTATTTTTCATCAGTATGGTCTGAGTACTTTCATTTGGAATTGTATTATTTTTTATTGAACTGAGTACTGTAGCTTGTCTGCCTGACATCTACTGTATCAGCCCGATATTGGACACTAAGGCCTTTTTGAACCAGATCTTGGTTTAGGGAGGAGGAAATCCACTTGCTTTTATTTATTCATTGTTTGTTTTAGAGGAACTCAAGCGTCAATATGTCCTTCCTGCATTGGCTCTTCTCTTTTCTATCCAGCCATTCCTCCAGTGTCCACAGCCATTTTCTCTGTTCTACCAGCCATTCCTCCAGTGTCCACAGCCATTTTCTCTCTTCTACCAGCCATTCCTCCAGTGTCCACAGCCATTTTCTCTGTTCTACCAGCCATTCCTCCAGTGTCCACAGCCATTTTCTCTGTTCTACCAGCCATTCCTCCAGTGTCCACAGCCATTTTCTCTGTTCTACCAGCCATTCCTCCAGTGTCCACAGCCATTTTCTCTGTTCTACCAGCCATTCCTCCAGTGTCCACAGCCATTTTCTCTGTTCTACCAGCCATTCCTCCAGTGTCCACAGCCATTTTCTCTGTTCTACCAGCCATTCCTCCAGTGTCCACAGCCATTTTCTCTGTTCTACCAGCCATTCCTCCAGTGTCCACAGCCATTTTGAGTAGAAATATATTTATGTATTAGTCCCTTGTGATATACCTGAGTTAAATAATGCGTGGAAAGCTTGGGAAAATAAATACATCTCAAAGATGAAGTTCATTAATTGAAGTCCACTCCTCCATCTTCTAAATACAATCGCTAGTGAAAGTCTACACCCCCCCCCTGTACAGTCTTCACATTAATTAATCGTCTACTCCTCCATCTTCTACATACAGTCGCCAGTGAAAGTCTACACCCCCCCCTGTACAGTCTTCACATTAATTAATAGTCCACTCCTCCATCTTCTAAATACAGTCGCCAGTGAAAGTCTACACCCCCTGTACAGTCTTCACATTAATTAATAGTCCACTCCTCCATCTTCTAAATACAGTCGCCAGTGAAAGTCTACACCCCCTGTACAGTCTTCACATTAATTAATAGTCCACTCCTCCATCTTCTAAATACAGTCGCCAGTGAAAGTCTACACCCCCTGTACAGTCTTCACATTAATTAATAGTCCACTCCTCCATCTTCTAAATACAGTCGCCAGTGAAAGTCTACACCCCCCCCTGTACAGTCTTCACATTAATTAATAGTCCACTCCTCCATCTTCTAAATACAGTCGCCAGTGAAAGTCTACACCCCCTGTACAGTCTTCACATCTTCTACATACAATCGCCAGTGAAAGTCTACACCCCCTGTACAGTCTTCACATTAATTAATCGTCTACTCCTCCATCTTCTACATACAGTCGCCAGTGAAAGTCTACACCCCCTGTACAGTCTTCACATTAATTAATCGTCTACTCCTCCATCTTCTACATACAATCGCCAGTGAAAGTCTACACCCCCTGTACAGTCTTCACATTAATTAATCGTCTACTCCTCCATCTTCTACATACAGTCGCCAGTGAAAGTCTACACCCCCTGTACAGTCTTCACATTAATTAATCGTCTACTCCTCCATCTTCTACATACAGTCGCCAGTGAAAGTCTACACCCCCCCTGTACAGTCTTCACATGAATTAATAGTCCACTCCTCCATCTTCTACATACAATCGCCAGTGAAAGTCTACACCCCCCCTGTACAGTCTTCACATTAATTAATAGTCCACTCCTCCATCTTCTACATACAGTCGCCAGTGAAAGTCTACACCCCCCCTGTACAGTCTTCACATTTTGCAACCTGAACCTTTTACTGCAGTGGGCTAAATCAGGGTCACACAGAGTGTTTCTGGGTAGTCTTAAACAAATCTACTTTGAAACAAAAGTATACACCTCACACACATGGTTATGGGCTTAAAAAAAGAAGACCTGTACCATGTCAGAAATAGAGTTGAAATGTATTCAATTTTGAGTTTGCATCCAAACATTACACTTTATATGCAGTACATCACAGAAGACTGAAATATCACAAAACCATTTGACATAGAAACACCGGATTTTCAGTGTAAAAAAGAAAGTGCGTTAATTATGAATAATATGAATAACATTTCACCCATAAGGCCACTAGGTCATGTGACTGCAGGAGAGGGCTACAATTATATCTGAAAAGAGATTATTATTATTTATTTTTTATCTACACAACCTACACTACATTTTCAAAATAATCGTTTTCTTTTTCAGCCGGACAATTACACACATGTTAATGCCAAAGACACACCAGAATGGCTTTCCAAGCAGTGTTAAGTGTGCCTGAGGTGTCTCAGTCTCAGTCCTGACTTAAATCTTCTAGGAAATGAGAGACGTTTGAATATAGTTTTCCATCAATGATTCCCAACCAAATTTACTGAGTTTGAGCAATTTTGACAAAAAAACTATGGATATATGTTGTGTCATCTGGGTTAGGGAGGGTTTGGCCGGTAGGGATATCCTTGTCTCATCGCTCACCAGCGACTCCTGTGGTGGGCCGGGCGCAGTGCGCGCTAACCAAGGTCGCCAGGTGCACGGTGTTTCCTCTGACACATTGGTGCGGCTGGCTTCCGGGTTGGAGGCGCGCTGTGTTAAGAAGCAGTGTAGCTTGGGTGGGTTGTGTTTCGGAGGACGCATGACTTTCGACCTTCGTCTCTCCCGAGCCCATACGGGAGTTGTAGCGATGAAACAAGATATTAACTACTAAACAATTGGATACCACAAAAAGGAGGTTAAAAAATAAATAAAAAAAGATTAACTGCTGTATAGGTGCTTCCACCCACTATTACATCTGGGGTGTGAAGACACACGCAATCAAGACATCTTCAGTTTCTTCATTTTCTTCATTTTCTGATAACACATGGTGAACCCTGATAACCCCACCCAACACATGGTGAACCCTGATAACCCCACCCAACACATGGTGAACCCTGATAACCCCACCCAACACATGGTGAACCCTGAGAACTCCACCCAACACATGGTGAACCCTGATAACTCCACCCAACACATGGTGAACCCTGAAAACCCCACCCAACACATGGTTCATAGTGAACCCTGAAAACCCCACCCAACACATGGTGAACCCTGATAACTCCACCCAACACATGGTGAACCTTGATAACCCCACCCAACACATGGTGAACCCTGAAAACCCCACCCAACACATGGTGAACCCTGATAACCCCACCCAACACATGGTTTATAGTGAACCCTGAAAACCCCACCCAACACATGGTGAACCCTGATAACCCCACCCAACACATGGTGAACCCTGATAACTCCACCCAACACATGGTTCATAGTGAACCCTGAAAACCCCACCCAACACATGGTTCATAGTGAACCCTGATAACCCCACCCAACACACGGTGAACCCTGATAACTCCACCCAACACATGGTTTATAGTGAACCCTGATAACTCCACCCAACACATGGTTTATAGTGAACCCTGATAACTCCACCCAACACATGGTTCATAGTGAACCCTGATAACCCCACCCAACACATGGTGAACCCTGATAACTCCACCCAACACATGGTTTATAGTGAACCCTGATAACTCCACCCAACACATGGTGAACCCTGATAACTCCACCCAACATATGGTTTATAGTGAACCCTGATAACCCCACCCAACACATGGTTTATAGTGAACCCTGATAACTCCACCCAACACATGGTTTATAGTGAACCCTGATAACTCCACCCAACACATGGTTTATAGTGAACCCTGATAACTCCACCCAACACATGGTTTATAGTGAACCCTGATAACCCCACCCAACACATGGTTCATAATGAACCCTGATAACTCCACCCAACACATGGTTTATAGTGAACCCTGATAACTCCACCCAACACACAGTTTATAGTGAACCCTGACAACCAAACACACAGTCTATAGTGAACCCTGATAACTCCACCCAACACATGGTGAACCTTGATAACCCCACCCAATACATGGTTTATAGTGAACCCTGACAACCCCACCCAACACACAGTTTATAGTGAACCCTGCCAATCCCACCCAGTGTATAATGAACCATGCCAATCCCACCTAGTGTATAGTGAACCCTGCCAATCCCACCTAGTGTATAGTGAACCCTGCCAATCCCAGCTAGTGTATAGTGAACCCTGCCAATCCCACCTAGTGTATAGTGAACCCTGCCAATCCCACCCAGTTTATAGTGAACCCTGCCAATCCCACCTAGTGTATAGTGAACCCTGCCAATCCCACCTAGTGTATAGTGAACCCTGCCAATCCCACCTAGTGTATAGTGAACCCTGCCAATCCTACCTAGTGTATAGTGAACCCTGCCAATCCCACCCAGTTTATAGTGAACCCTGCCAATCCCACCTAGTGTATAGTGAACCCTGCCAATCCCACCTAGTGTATAGTGAACCCTGCCAATCCCACCTAGTGTATAGTGAACCCTGCCAATCCCACCTAGTGTATAGTGAACCCTGCCAATCCCACCCAGTTTATAGTGAACCCTGCCAATCCCACCTAGTGTATAGTGAACCCTGCCAATCCCACCTAGTGTATAGTGAACCCTGCCAATCCCACCCAGTGTATAATGAACCCTGCCAATCCCACCCAGTGTATAATGAACCCTGACAATCCCACGTAGTGTATAGTGAACCCTGCCAATCCCACCTAGTGTATAGTGAACCCTGCCAATCCCACCTAGTGTATAGTGAACCCTGCCAATCCCACCTAGTGTATAGTGAACCCTGCCAATCCCACCTAGTGTATAGTGAACCCTGCCAATCCCACCCAGTGTATAGTGAACCCTGACAACCCCACCCAGGGTATAGTGAACCCTGACAATCCCACCTAGTGTATAGTGAACCCTGCCAATCCCATCCAGGGTATAGTGAACCCTGCCAATCCCACCCAGTGTATAGTGAACCCTGACAACCCCACCCAGGGTATAGTGAACCCTGACAATCCCACCTAGTGTATAGTGAACCCTGACAATCCCACCCAGTGTATAATGAACCCTGACAATCCCACCCAGTGTATAATGAACCCTGACAATCCCACCCAGTGTATAATGAACCCTGACAATCCCACCCAGTGTATAATGAACCCTGACAATCCCACCCAGTGTATAATGAACCCTGACAATCCCACCCAGTGTATAATGAACCCTGACAATCCCACCCAGTGTATAATGAACCCTGACAATCCCACCCAGTATATAGTGAACCCTGCCAATCCCACCCAGTGTATAATGAACCCTGACAATCCCACCCAGTGTATAATGAACCCTGACAATCCCACCCAGTGTATAATGAACCCTGACAATCCCACCCAGTGTATAATGAACCCTGCCAATCCCACCCAGTATATAGTGAACCCTGCCAATCCCACCTAGTGTATAATGAACCCTGACAATCCCACCCAGTGTATAATGAACCCTGCCAATCCCACCTAGTGTATAGTGAACCCTGCCAATCCCACCTAGTGTATAATGAACCCTGCCAATCCCACCTAGTGTATAGGGAACCCCCAATCCCACCTAGTGTATAATGAACCCTGACAATCCCACCCAGTGTATAATGAACCCTGCCAATCCCACCTAGTGTATAGTGAACCCTGACAATCCCACCTAGTATATAGTGAACCCTGCCAATCCCACCCAGTGTATAGTGAACCCTGCCAATCCCACCCAGTGTATAGTGAACCCTGCCAATCCCACCTAGTATATAGTGAACCCTGCCAATCCCACCCAGTGTATACTGAACCCTGCCAATCCCACCTAGTGTATAGTGAACCCTGCCAATCCCACCCAGTGTATAGTGAACCCTGCCAATCCCACCTAGTGTATAATGAACCCTGCAAATCCCACCCAGTGTATAGTGAACCCTGCCAATCCCACCTAGTGTATAATGAACCCTGCCAATCCCACCCAGTGTATAGTGAACCCTTCCAATCCCACCCAGTGTATAGTGAACCCTGCCAATCCCACCCAGTGTATAGTGAACCCTGCCAATCCCACCCAGTGTATAGTGAACCCTGCCAATCCCACCCAGTGTATAGTGAACCCTGCCAATCCCTGCCAGTGTATAATGAACCCTGCCAATCCCACCTAGTGTATAGTGAACCCTGCCAATCCCACCCAGTGTATAGTGAACCCTGCCAATCCCACCCAGTGTATAGTGAACCCTGCCAATCCCACCCAGTGTATAGTGAACCCTGCCAATCCCACCCAGTGTATAGTGAACCCTGCCAATCCCACCTAGTGTATAATGAACCCTGCCAATCCCACCCAGTGTATAGTGAACCCTGCCAATCCCACCTAGTGTATAATGAACCCTGCCAATCCCACCCAGTGTATAGTGAACCCTGCCAATCCCACCCAGTGTATAGTGAACCCTGCCAATCCCACCCAGTGTATAGTGAACCCTGACAACCCCACCCAGGGTATAGTGAACCCTGACAATCCCACCTAGTGTATAGTGAACCCTGACAATCCCACCCAGTGTATAATGAACCCTGACAATCCCACCCAGTGTATAATGAACCCTGCCAATCCCACCCAGTGTATAATGAACCCTGACAATCCCACCCAGTGTATAATGAACCCTGACAATCCCACCCAGTGTATAATGAACCCTGACAATCCCACCCAGTGTATAATGAACCCTGACAATCCCACCCAGTGTATAATGAACCCTGACAATCCCACCCAGTATATAGTGAACCCTGCCAATCCCACCCAGTGTATAATGAACCCTGACAATCCCACCCAGTGTATAATGAACCCTGACAATCCCACCCAGTGTATAATGAACCCTGACAATCCCACCCAGTGTATAATGAACCCTGCCAATCCCACCCAGTATATAGTGAACCCTGCCAATCCCACCTAGTGTATAATGAACCCTGACAATCCCACCCAGTGTATAATGAACCCTGCCAATCCCACCTAGTGTATAGTGAACCCTGCCAATCCCACCTAGTGTATAATGAACCCTGCCAATCCCACCTAGTGTATAGGGAACCCTGCCAATCCCACCCCGTGTATAGTGAACCCTGCCAATCCCACCCAGTGTATAATGAACCCTGCCAATCCCACCTAGTGTAAAGTGAACCCTGCCAATCCCACCTAGTATATAGTGAACCCTGCCAATCCCACCCAGTGTATAGTGAACCCTGCCAATCCCACCTAGTGTATAGTGAACCCTGCCAATCCCACCCAGTGTATAGTGAACCCTGCCAATCCCACCTAGTATATAGTGAACCCTGCCAATCCCACCCAGTGTATAGTGAACCCTGCCAATCCCACCTAGTGTATAGTGAACCCTGCCAATCCCACCCAGTGTATAGTGAACCCTGCCAATCCCACCTAGTGTATAATGAACCCTGCAAATCCCACCCAGTGTATAGTGAACCCTGCCAATCCCACCTAGTGTATAATGAACCCTGGCAATCCCACCCAGTGTATAGTGAACCCTTCCAATCCCACCCAGTGTATAGTGAACCCTGCCAATCCCACCCAGTGTATAGTGAACCCTGCCAATCCCACCCAGTGTATAGTGAACCCTGCCAATCCCACCCAGTGTATAGTGAACCCTGCCAATCCCACCCAGTGTATAATGAACCCTGCCAATCCCACCTAGTGTATAGTGAACCCTGCCAATCCCACCCAGTGTATAGTGAACCCTGCCAATCCCACCCAGTGTATAGTGAACCCTGCCAATCCCACCCAGTGTATAATGAACCCTGACAATCCCACCCAGTGTATAATGAACCCTGACAATCCCACCCAGTGTATAATGAACCCTGACAATCCCACCCAGTGTATAATGAACCCTGCCAATCCCACCCAGTATATAGTGAACCCTGCCAATCCCACCTAGTGTATAATGAACCCTGACAATCCCACCCAGTGTATAATGAACCCTGCCAATCCCACCTAGTGTATAGTGAACCCTGCCAATCCCACCTAGTGTATAATGAACCCTGCCAATCCCACCTAGTGTATAGGGAACCCTGCCAATCCCACCCAGTGTATAGTGAACCCTGCCAATCCCACCCAGTGTATAATGAACCCTGCCAATCCCACCCAGTGTAAAGTGAACCCTGCCAATCCCACCTAGTATATAGTGAACCCTGCCAATCCCACCCAGTGTATAGTGAACCCTGCCAATCCCACCTAGTGTATAGTGAACCCTGCCAATCCCACCCAGTGTATAGTGAACCCTGCCAATCCCACCTAGTATATAGTGAACCCTGCCAATCCCACCCAGTGTATAGTGAACCCTGCCAATCCCACCTAGTGTATAGTGAACCCTGCCAATCCCACCCAGTGTATAGTGAACCCTGCCAATCCCACCTAGTGTATAATGAACCCTGCAAATCCCACCCAGTGTATAGTGAACCCTGCCAATCCCACCTAGTGTATAATGAACCCTGGCAATCCCACCCAGTGTATAGTGAACCCTTCCAATCCCACCCAGTGTATAGTGAACCCTGCCAATCCCACCCAGTGTATAGTGAACCCTGCCAATCCCACCCAGTGTATAGTGAACCCTGCCAATCCCACCCCGTGTATAGTGAACCCTGCCAATCCCACCCAGTGTATAATGAACCCTGCCAATCCCACCTAGTGTATAGTGAACCCTGCCAATCCCACCCAGTGTATAGTGAACCCTGCCAATCCCACCCAGTGTATAGTGAACCCTGCCAATCCCACCCAGTGTATAGTGAACCCTGCCAATCCCACCTAGTGTATAATGAACCCTGCCAATCCCACCCAGTGTATAGTGAACCCTGCCAATCCCACCTAGTGTATAATGAACCCTGCCAATCCCACCCAGTGTATAGTGAACCCTGCCAATCCCACCCAGTGTATAGTGAACCCTGCCAATCCCACCCAGTGTATAATGAACCCTGCCAATCCCACCTAGTGTATAGTGAACCCTGCCAATCCCACCCAGTGTATAGTGAACCCTGCCAATCCCACCCAGTGTATAGTGAACCCTTCTAATCCCACCCAGTGTATAGTGAACCCTGCCAATCCCACCCAGTGTATAATGAACCCTGCCAATCCCACCTAGTGTATAGTGAACCCTGCCAATCCCACCCAGTGTATAGTGAACCCTGCCAATCCCACCCAGTGTATAGTGAACCCTGCCAATCCCACCCAGTGTATAGTGAACCCTGCCAATCCCACCCAGTGTATAGTGAACCCTGCCAATCCCACCCAGTGTATAGTGAACCCTGCCAATCCCACCTAGTATATAGTGAACCCTGCCAATCCCACCCAGTGTATAATGAACCCTGCCAATCCCACCCAGTGTATAGGGAACCCTGCCAATCCCACCCAGTGTATAGTGAACCCTGCCAATCCCACCCAGTGTATAGTGAACCCTGCCAATCCCACCTAGTGTATAGTGAACCCTGCCAATCCCACCCAGTGTATAGTGAACCCTGCCAATCCCACCCAGTGTATAGTGAACCCTGACAATCCCACTTAGTATATAGTGAACCCTGCCAATCCCACCTAGTGTATAGTGAACCCTGCCAATCCCACCCAGTGTATAGTGAACCCTGCCAATCCCACCCAGTGTATAGTGAACCCTGACAATCCCACTTAGTATATAGTGAACCCTGCCAATCCCACCCAGTGTATAGTGAACCCTGCCAATCCCACCCAGTGTATAATGAACCCTGCCAATCCCACCTAGTGTATAGTGAACCCTGCCAATCCCACCCAGTGTATAGTGAACCCTGCCAATCCCACCCAGTGTATAGTGAACCCTGCCAATCCCACCCAGTGTATAATGAACCCTGACAATCCCACCCAGTGTATAATGAACCCTGACAATCCCACCCAGTGTATAATGAACCCTGACAATCCCACCCAGTGTATAATGAACCCTGCCAATCCCACCCAGTATATAGTGAACCCTGCCAATCCCACCTAGTGTATAATGAACCCTGACAATCCCACCCAGTGTATAATGAACCCTGCCAATCCCACCTAGTGTATAGTGAACCCTGCCAATCCCACCTAGTGTATAATGAACCCTGCCAATCCCACCTAGTGTATAGGGAACCCTGCCAATCCCACCCCGTGTATAGTGAACCCTGCCAATCCCACCCAGTGTATAATGAACCCTGCCAATCCCACCTAGTGTAAAGTGAACCCTGCCAATCCCACCTAGTATATAGTGAACCCTGCCAATCCCACCCAGTGTATAGTGAACCCTGCCAATCCCACCTAGTGTATAGTGAACCCTGCCAATCCCACCCAGTGTATAGTGAACCCTGCCAATCCCACCTAGTATATAGTGAACCCTGCCAATCCCACCCAGTGTATAGTGAACCCTGCCAATCCCACCTAGTGTATAGTGAACCCTGCCAATCCCACCCAGTGTATAGTGAACCCTGCCAATCCCACCTAGTGTATAATGAACCCTGCAAATCCCACCCAGTGTATAGTGAACCCTGCCAATCCCACCTAGTGTATAATGAACCCTGGCAATCCCACCCAGTGTATAGTGAACCCTTCCAATCCCACCCAGTGTATAGTGAACCCTGCCAATCCCACCCAGTGTATAGTGAACCCTGCCAATCCCACCCAGTGTATAGTGAACCCTGCCAATCCCACCCCGTGTATAGTGAACCCTGCCAATCCCACCCAGTGTATAATGAACCCTGCCAATCCCACCTAGTGTATAGTGAACCCTGCCAATCCCACCCAGTGTATAGTGAACCCTGCCAATCCCACCCAGTGTATAGTGAACCCTGCCAATTCCACCCAGTGTATAGTGAACCCTGCCAATCCCACCTAGTGTATAATGAACCCTGCCAATCCCACCCAGTGTATAGTGAACCCTGCCAATCCCACCTAGTGTATAATGAACCCTGCCAATCCCACCCAGTGTATAGTGAACCCTGCCAATCCCACCCAGTGTATAGTGAACCCTGCCAATCCCACCCAGTGTATAATGAACCCTGCCAATCCCACCTAGTGTATAGTGAACCCTGCCAATCCCACCCAGTGTATAGTGAACCCTGCCAATCCCACCCAGTGTATAGTGAACCCTTCTAATCCCACCCAGTGTATAGTGAACCCTGCCAATCCCACCCAGTGTATAATGAACCCTGCCAATCCCACCTAGTGTATAGTGAACCCTGCCAATCCCACCCAGTGTATAGTGAACCCTGCCAATCCCACCCAGTGTATAGTGAACCCTGCCAATCCCACCCAGTGTATAGTGAACCCTGCCAATCCCACCCAGTGTATAGTGAACCCTGCCAATCCCACCCAGTGTATAGTGAACCCTGCCAATCCCACCTAGTATATAGTGAACCCTGCCAATCCCACCCAGTGTATAATGAACCCTGCCAATCCCACCCAGTGTATAGGGAACCCTGCCAATCCCACCCAGTGTATAGTGAACCCTGCCAATCCCACCCAGTGTATAGTGAACCCTGCCAATCCCACCTAGTGTATAGTGAACCCTGCCAATCCCACCCAGTGTATAGTGAACCCTGCCAATCCCACCCAGTGTATAGTGAACCCTGACAATCCCACTTAGTATATAGTGAACCCTGCCAATCCCACCTAGTGTATAGTGAACCCTGACAATCCCATCCAGTGTATAGTGAACCCTGCCAATCCCACCCAGTGTATAGTGAACCCTGACAATCCCACCTAGTATATAGTGAACCCTGCCAATCCCACCTAGTGTATAGTGAACCCTGACAATCCCATCCAGTGTATAGTGAACCCTGCCAATCCCACCCAGTGTATAGTGAACCCTGACAATCCCACCTAGTATATAGTGAACCCTGCCAATCCCACCTAGTGTATAGTGAACCCTGACAATCCCACCTAGTGTCATGCTGATGAATGAGGACCCAAAAGCGACTTGGCGAAAACAGAGTATTTAATCCAGAATAAACTTTACAAAACAAAAAGCATAATACTACACGTAAAGACGAGAACAGACTGGAGACTTGATCGAGAACTGCAGGTTGCCTCGGGAAGGCACTTGAACCTAGCAGACTCAGACACCTGCTCACCACGCAGCATCTGAGGGAAACACGACACGACAGGGCAAAACATAGACACAGCACGGTGAATTATAAATGAGGATCCGACAGGGCAGGTACGGGAAACAAGGAGAGAAATAGGGACTCTAATCAGGGAAAAGGATCGGGAACAGGTGTGGGAAGACTAAATGATGATTAGGGGAATAGGAACAGCTGGGAGCAGGAACGGAACGATAGAGAGAAGAGAGAGCGAGAGAGTGAGAGAGGGAGGGGGAGAGAGAGGGCTAGAAAGAGGGAAAGAACCTAATAAGACCAGCAGAGGGAAACGAATAGAATGGGAAGCACAGGGACAAGACATGATAATAAATGACAAAACATGACAGTACCCCCCCACTCACCGAGCGCCTCCTGGCGCACTCGAGGAGGAATCCTGGCGGCAACGGAGGAAATCATCAATGAGTGAACGGTCCAGCACGTCCCGAGACGGAACCCAACTCCTCTCCTCAGGACCGTAACCCTCCCAATCCACTAAGTATTGGTGACCCCGTCCCCGAGAACGCATGTCCATGATCTTATGTACCTTGTAAATAGGTGCGCTCTCGACAAGGACGGGAGGGGGAGGGAAGACGAACGGGGTGCGAAGAAAGGGCTTAACACAGGAGACATGGAAGACAGGATGGACGCGACGAAGATGTCGCGGAAGAAGCAGTCGCACAGCGACAGGATTGACGACCTGGGAGACACGGAACGGACCAATGAACCGCGGAGTCAACTTACGAGAAGCTGTCGTAAGAGGAAGGTTGCGAGTGGAAAGCCACACTCTCTGGCCGCAACAATACCTAGGACTCTTAATCCTGCGTTTATTGGCGGCTCTCACAGTCTGTGCCCTGTAGCGGCAAAGTGCAGACCTCACCCTCCTCCAGGTGCGCTCACAACGTTGGACAAACGCTTGAGCGGAGGGAACGCTGGACTCGGCAAGCTGGGAAGAGAATAGAGGAGGCTGGTAACCCAGACTACTCTGAAACGGAGATAACCCGGTAGCAGACGAAGGAAGCGAGTTGTGAGCGTATTCTGCCCAGGGGAGCTGTTCTGCCCAAGACGCAGGGTTTCTGAAAGAAAGGCTGCGTAGTATGCGACCAATCGTCTGATTGGCCCTCTCTGCTTGACCGTTAGACTGGGGATGAAACCCGGAAGAGAGACTGACGAACGCACCAATCAAACGACAGAACTCCCTCCAAAATTGTGACGTGAATTGCGGGCCTCTGTCTGAAACGGCGTCTAACGGGAGGCCATGAATTCTGAACACATTCTCGATAATGATTTGTGCCGTCTCCTTAGCGGAAGGAAGTTTAGCGAGGGGAATGAAATGTGCCGCCTTAGAGAACCTATCGACAACCGTAAGAATCACAGTCTTCCCCGCAGACAAAGGCAGACCGGTAATGAAGTCTAGGGCGATGTGAGACCATGGTCGAGAAGGAATGGGGAGCGGTCTGAGACGACCGGCAGGAGGAGAGTTACCCGACTTAGTCTGCGCGCAGTCCGAACAAGCAGCCACGAAACGGCGCGTGTCACGCTCCTGAGTCGGCCACCAAAATCGCTGGCGAATAGACGCAAGAGTGCCTCGAACACCGGGATGACCAGCTAACTTGGCAGAGTGAGCCCACTGAAGAACAGCCAGACGAGTGGAAACAGGAACGAAAAGGAGGTTACTAGGACAAGCGCGCGGCGACGCAGTGTGCGTGAGTGCTTGCTTAACCTGTCTTTCAATTCCCAGACTGTCAACCCGACAACACGCCCATAAGGAAGAATCCCCTCGGGATCAGTAGAAGCCACAGAAGAACTAAACAGACGGGATAAGGCATCAGGCTTGGTGTTCTTGCTACCCGGACGGTAAGAAATCACAAACTCGAAACGAGCGAAAAACAACGCCCAACGAGCTTGACGGGCATTAAGTCGTTTGGCAGAACGGATGTACTCAAGGTTCTTATGGTCTGTCCAAACGACAAAAGGAACGGTCGCCCCCTCCAACCACTGTCGCCATTCGCCTAGGGCTAAGCGGATGGCGAGCAGTTCACGGTTACCCACATCATAGTTGCGCTCAGATGGCGACAGGCGATGAGAAAAATAAGCGCAAGGATGAACCTTATCGTCAGACTGGAAGCGCTGGGATAGAATGGCTCCCACGCCTACCTCTGAAGCGGCCAACCTCGACAATGAATTGTCTAGTGACGTCAGGAGTAACGAGGATAGGAGCGGACGTAAAACGTTCTTTTAGAAGATCAAAAGCTCCCTGGGCGGAACCGGACCACTTAAAACACGTCTTGACAGAAGTAAGAGCTGTGAGAGGGGCAGCAACTTGACCGAAATTACGAATGAAACGCCGATAGAAATTAGCGAAACCTAAAAAGCGCTGCAACTCGACACGTGACCTTGGAACGGGCCAATCACTGACAGCTTGGACCTTAGCGGAATCCATCTGAATGCCTTCAGCGGAAATAACGGAACCGAGAAAAGTAACGGAGGAGACATGAAAAGAACACTTCTCAGCCTTTACGTAGAGACAATTCTCTAAAAGGCGCTGTAGAACACGTCGAACGTGCTGAACATGAATCTCGAGTGACGGTGAAAAAATCAGGATATCGTCAAGATAGACAAAAACAAAGATGTTCAGCATGTCTCTCAGAACATCATTAACTAATGCCTGAAAAACAGCTGGCGCATTGGCGAGACCAAACGGCAGAACCCGGTACTCAAAATGCCCTAACGGAGTGTTAAACGCCGTTTTCCACTCGTCCCCCTCTCTGATGCGCACGAGATGGTAAGCGTTACGAAGGTCCAACTTAGTAAAGCACCTGGCTCCCTGCAGAATCTCGAAGGCTGATGACATAAGGGGAAGCGGATAACGATTCTTAACCGTTATGTCATTCAGCCCTCGATAATCCACGCAGGGGCGCAGAGTACCGTCCTTCTTCTTAACAAAAAAGAACCCCGCCCCGGCCGGAGAGGAAGAAGGCACTATGGTACCGGCGTCAAGAGACACAGATAAATAATCCTCGAGAGCCTTACGTTCGGGAGCCGACAGAGAGTATAGTCTACCCCGAGGAGGAGTGGTCCCCGGAAGGAGATCAATACTACAATCATACGACCGGTGAGGAGGAAGGGAGTTGGCTCGGGACCGACTGAAGACCGTGCGCAGATCATGATATTCCTCCGGCACTCCTGTCAAATCGCCAGGTTCCTCCTGAGAAGTGGGGACAGAAGAAATGGGAGGGATGGCAGACATTAAGCACTTCACATGACAAGATACGTTCCAGGATAGGATAGAATTACAAGACCAATTAATAGAAGGATTATGACATACTAGCCAGGGATGACCCAAAACAACAGGTGGCACGAGACGAAGACTCTGGAACTGTCCAGAGAGGTCGGAAACCTGAGCGGCCAGGTTCTCCACGGCATGGCGAGCAGCAGACAATTCCTGCTCGTGTCTGCCGAGCATGGCTCCTTGGATCTCGACGGCAGTGTTACGAGCGTCTGTAGTCGCTGGGTCCATTCCTCGGTCGGATCCTTCTGTCATGCTGGTGAATGAGGACCCAAAAGCGACTTGGCGAAAACAGAGTATTTAATCCAGAATAAACTTTACAAAACAAAAAGCATAATACTACACGTAAAGACGAGAACAGACTGGAGACTTGATCGAGAACTGCAGGTTGCCTCGGGAAGGCACTTGAACCTAGCAGACTCAGACACCTGCTCACCACGCAGCATCTGAGGGAAACACGACACGACAGGGCAAAACATAGACACAGCACGGTGAATTATAAATGAGGATCCGACAGGGCAGGTACGGGAAACAAGGAGAGAAATAGGGACTCTAATCAGGGAAAAGGATCGGGAACAGGTGTGGGAAGACTAAATGATGATTAGGGGAATAGGAACAGCTGGGAGCAGGAACGGAACGATAGAGAGAAGAGAGAGCGAGAGAGTGAGAGAGGGAGGGGGAGAGAGAGGGCTAGAAAGAGGGAAAGAACCTAATAAGACCAGCAGAGGGAAACGAATAGAATGGGAAGCACAGGGACAAGACATGATAATAAATGACAAAACATGACACCTAGTGTATAGTGAACCCTGCCAATCCCACCCAGTATATAGTGAACCCTGCCAATCCCACCCAGTGTATAGTGAACCCTGCCAATCCCACCCAGTGTATAGTGAACCCTGCCAATCCCACCTAGTGTATAGTGAACCCTGACAATCCCATCCAGTGTATAGTGAACCCTGCCAATCCCACCCAGTGTATAGTGAACCCTGCCAATCCCACCCAGTGTATAGTGAACCCTGCCAATCCCACCCAGTGTATAGTGAACCCTGCCAATCCCACCCAGTATATAGTGAACCCTGCCAATCCCACCCAGTGTACAGTGAACCCTGCCAATCCCACCCAGTGTATAGTGAACCCTGCCAATCCCACCTAGTGTATAGTGAACCCTGACAATCCCATCCAGTGTATAGTGAACCCTGCCAATCCCACCCAGTGTATAGTGAACCCTGCCATTCCCACCTAGTGTATATTGAACCCTGACAATCCCATCCAGTGTATAGGGAAACCGTTCCAAGCTGACGACATACAGAGAAAGCCACAAGACAATGTCTGCAGTGTTTACAGAGTTTTAAATGAGCTCTCATTGGTAAGTTCCACAACATTTACAACAACATTTCCTCCATTATGCCACACACAGAGATGATAGAACAATACCTCAAGGTCAAATAATAAAGGTCAATAATTGGTTGAACTCTGGCGTGGTATCCTGTAATATATCTACTACTACTATCTAGAAATCATTGGACAATCATTTAGACCCTCGAACATCATTGTGAACACATTCAATTAATCCTCTTTGACAAACTCTTGTTCCATACCCAGGTTCTTCCAGACATAATGTTGGCAGCAGCACATGAATTAAAAAGCTCACAAGACGGTGTGCATTGACTTCCTGTCCTACAGCCATTCATCAACAGTCAACCACGGAATCACTTACAATGTTCATTCATTTGATTTCTGGCACAATGATCTCCAATGCCCAGTATTGGCTGTAGAAAGTAAATACAGGTGGTGGAAGACCGTCCAGTCGAGACCTGCAGGGTTCAAGTACTACTTGAAATATTTCAAACACGTGTAACGTTTGCTTTAGTGTGCCAGGAGTGCCAGGTGGGTGAGGTTTGCAGTTTTGTGACTATTCCATTAGTCCCATTGTGCCAGGCCAGCTCAATCAAGCCCAGATAGAGTATGTGAAAGGATAACAAATAGTCTTTGAACCCAGGTCTGAGTCTGATCAGCCTCTCATGCTGTGTATTTTCCTCAGTGTTATGACATAATGTTTTCTTTATAAATGTGATATTCTTTTCAATCAACAGAGCAGCTGATTGCTGGCAAACCCCAATGATCCTGACTGGGGCAATCGGATATATTTGGAAAACTATCCCAAGTGGTTTACCCAATGGAAAAATGGAAACTGCAATCTCATGACCAATATACTGTCCATTTTATAAATCCTGTTTTTCAGAGTTGATCCATCATGTCAGTGTCTTTACTGTCATTTGTCATCCTGTAGGGAGCAGCCCTACTAGTAATCACATATAACCCCACTATTGACCTGCTATTATGGAGTCACAAATTTACCTGCCATTATGGAGTCACAAATTAACCTGCCATTGTGGAGTCACAAATTAACCTGTCATTGTGGAGTCACTAATTAACCTGCCATTATGGAGTCACAAATTAACCTGCCATTATGGAGTCACAAATTAACCTGCCATTGTGGAGTCACAAACTAACCTGCCATTATGGAGTCACTAATTAACCTGCTATTGTGGAGTCACAAATTAACCTGCCATTATGGAGTCACTAATTAACCTGCCATTATGGAGTCACTAATTAACCTGCCATTGTGGAGTCACAAATTAACCTGCCATTGTGGAGTCACGAATAACCTGCCATTGTGAAGTCACAAATTTACCTGCCATTGTGGAGTCACAAATAACCTGCCATTGCGGAGTCACAAATGTACCTACCATTCTGGAGTCAGAAATTGACCTGCCATTCTGGAGTCAGAAATTAACCTACCATTGCGGAGTCAGAAAATAACCTACCATTGTGGAGTCAGAAATTAACCTACCATTGCGGAGTCACAAATTGACCTGCCATTGTGGAGCCACAAATTAACCTACCATTGTGGAGTCACTGATTAACCTACCATTGTGGAGTCACTAATTGACCTGTCATTGTGGAGTCACTAATTCACCTACCATTGTGGAGTCACAAATATCCTGACATTGCAGAGTCACAAATGTACCTACCATTCTGGAGTCCCAAATTGACCTGCCATTGTCGAGTCACAAATTAACCTGCCATTGCAGAGTCACAAATGTATCTACCATTCTGGAGTCCCAAATTGACCTGCCATTGTGGAGTCAGAAATTAACCTGCCATTGCGGAGTCACTAATTTACCTACCATTGTGGAGTCACTAAATAACCTACCATTATGGAGTCACTAATTAACCTGCCATTATGGAGTCACCAATTAACCTGTCATTGTGGAGTCACTAATTAACCTACCATTGTGGAGTCACTAATTAACCTGCCATTGTGGAGTCAGAAAATAACCTACCATTGTGGAGTCACTAAATAACCTACCATTATGGAGTCACTAATTAACCTACCATTGTGGAGTCACTAATTAACCTGTCATGGTGGAGCATAAGCAAAGCGTATTGACTCTTTCCAGACACTCCTGCCCTGGGGCAGCCATGGTGCTCCACAATCAAAGTTGTTCACTATATACTGGGTGGGATTGGCAGGGTTCATTATACACTGGGTGGGATTGTCAGGGTTCATTCTAGTGTTCTTTCCTTCCCTTCTTCAGACCCTCTCTACTTAACCACTAATAACGTCATTACCTCTATTCACCAGAACTTAACTACATAATTACATGTAATCACCAGAAGGTAATGAGTTGATAACTCCCTTTTGTTGCAGCCAGCCAGGGCTTCAGTATGACGGGGGACGTTGGTAAACTCCGTCTGCTGCTCTACCAGAGGTTTGTGGTTGACCACCCAGGGTTCCCCCACAGAAACACCATGTCTACGTCTCAAATGGCACTCTATTCCCTACTATGGGCCAAAGGCCCTGGTCAAAAGTAGTGCCCTATATAGGGAATAAGGTGCTATTTGGGACATAACACCATCAAAGTGGGGCAACCGTGAGATATACAGTTTAATCCTGTTAAAACACAATGGGTTCTTCTATGGTTGTAAACCTGATTCAGGGCAGACAAACAGGCAGGATAGCTGAGTCAGCCATATGGGCTCCAGTCAGGATGGCTGAGTCAGCCATATGTGATCCAGTCAGGATGGCAGAGTCAGTCATATGGGATCCATTCAGGATAGCTGAGTCAGCCATATGTGATCCAGTCAGGATAGCTGAGTCAGCCATATGGGATCCAGTCAGGATAGCTGAGTCAGCCATATGGGATCCAGTCAGGATGGCTGAGTCAGCCATATGGGATCCTGTCAGGATAGCTAAGTCAGTCATATGTGATCCAGTCAGGATAGCTGAGTCAGCAATATGGGATCCAGTCAAGATAGCTGAGTCAGCCATATGGGATCCAGTCAGGATGGCTGAGTCAGTCATATGGGATCCAGTCAGGATGGCTGAGTCAGCCATATGGGATCCAGTCAGGATGGCTGAGTCAGCCATATGGGATCCAGTCAAGATAGCTGAGTCAGCCATATGGGATCCATTCAGGATAGCTGAGTCAGTCATATGGGATCCAGTCAGGATGGCTGAGTCAGCCATATGGGATCCAGTCAGGATAGCTGAGTCAGCCATATGGGATCCAGTCAGGATGGCTGAGTCAGTTATATGTGATCCACTCAGGATAGCTGAGTCAGTCATATGTGATCCACTCAGGATGGCTGAGTCAGTTATATGTGATCCAGTCAGGATGGCTGAGTCAGTTATATGTGATCCACTCAGGATAGCTGAGTCAGTCATATGTGATCCAGTCAGGATGGCTGAGTCAGTTATATGTGATCCACTCGGGATAGCTGAGTCAGTCATATGTGATCCAGTCAGGATAGCTGAGTCAGCCATATGGGATCCAGTCAGGATAGCTGAGTCAGTCACATGGGATCCAGTCAGCCATATGTGATCCACTCAGGATAGCTGAGTCAGCAATATGGGATCCAGTCAAGATAGCTGAGTCAGCCATATGGGACCCAGTCAGGACGGCTGAGTCAGTCATATGGGATCCAGTCAGGATGGCTGAGTCAGGCATATGGGATCCAGTCAGGATGGCTGAGTCAGCCATATGGGATCCAGTCAAGATAGCTGAGTCAGCCATATGGGATCCATTCAGGATAGCTGAGTCAGTCATATGTGATCTAGTAGGATGGCTGGGCTGAGTCAGGCATTTGGGATCCAGTCAGGATAGCTGAGTCAGTCATATGTGATACAGTCAGGATGGCTGAGTCAGCCATATGTGATACAGTCAGGATGGTTGAGTCAGTTATATGGGATCCAGTCAGGATGGCTGAGTCAGTTATATGTGATCCACTCAGGATAGCTGAGTCAGTCATATGTGATCCACTCAGGATAGCTGAGTCAGTCATATGTGATCCAGTCAGGATGGCTGAGTCAGTTATATGTGATCCACTCGGGATAGCTGAGTCAGTCATATGTGATCCAGTCAGGATAGCTGAGTCAGCCATATGGGATCCAGTCAGGATAGCTGAGTCAGTCACATGGGATCCAGTCAGCCATATGTGATCCACTCAGGATAGCTGAGTCAGCAATATGGGATCCAGTCAAGATAGCTGAGTCAGCCATATGGGACCCAGTCAGGATGGCTGAGTCAGTCATATGGGATCCAGTCAGGATGGCTGAGTCAGGCATATGGGATCCAGTCAGGATGGCTGAGTCAGCCATATGGGATCCAGTCAAGATAGCTGAGTCAGCCATATGGGATCCATTCAGGATAGCTGAGTCAGTCATATGTGATCTAGTAGGATGGCTGGGCTGAGTCAGGCATTTGGGATCCAGTCAGGATAGCTGAGTCAGTCATATGTGATACAGTCAGGATGGCTGAGTCAGCCATATGTGATACAGTCAGGATGGCTGAGTCAGTTATATGTGATCCACTCAGGATAGCTGAGTCAGTCATATGTGATCCAGTCAGGATAGCTGAGTCAGCCATATGGGATCCAGTCAGGATGGCTGAGTCAGCCATATGTGATACAGTCAGGATAGCTGAGTCAGTCATATGGGATACAGTCAGGATAGCTGAGTCAATCATATGGGATCCAGTCAGGATAGCTGAGTCAGCCCTTTGAGATCCAGTCAGGATAGCTGAGTCAGTCATATGTGATCCAGTCAGGATAGCTGAGTCAATCAAATGGGATCCAGTCAGTCATATGGGATCCAGTCAGGATAGCTGAGTCAGCCATATGGGATCCAGTCAGGATAGCTGAGTCAGTCACATGGGATCCAGTCAGGATAGCTGAGTCAGCCATATGGGATCCAGTCAGGATGGCTGAGTCAGTCATATGGGATCCAGTCAGGATAGCTGAGTCAGCCATATGGTATCCATTCAGGATAACTGGGTCAGTCATATGTGATTCAGTCAGGATGGCTGGGCTGAGTCAGCCATATGGGATCCAGTCAGGATAGCTGAGTCAGCCATATGGGATCCAGTCAGGATGGCTGAGTCAGCCATATGGGATCCAGTCAGGATAGCTGAGTCAGTTATTTGAGATCCAGTCAGGATAGCTGAGTCAGTCATATGTGATCCAGTCAGGATAGCTGAGTCAGCCATATGGGATCCAGTCAGGATGGCTGTCAGCCATATGTGATACAGTCAGGATAGCTGAGTCAGTCATATGAGATCCAGTCAGGATAGCTGAGTCAGTCATATGGGATACAGTCAGGATAGCTGAGTCAGCCATATGGGATCCAGTCAGGATAGCTGAGTCAGTCATATGGGATCCAGTCAGGAAAGCTGAGTCAGTCACATGGGATCGTGTCAGGATAGCTGAGTCAGCCATATGGGATCCAGTCAGGATAGCTGAGTCAGCCATATGGGATCCAGTCAGGATGGCTGAGTCAGCCATATGGGATCCAGTCAGGATGGCTGAGTCAGTCATATGGGATCCAGTCAGGATGGCTGAGTCAGCCATATGGGATCCAGTCAGGATGGCTGAGTCAGCCATATGGGATCCAGTCAAGATAGCTGAGTCAGCCATATGGGATCCATTCAGGATAGCTGAGTCAGTCATATGTGATCCAGTAGGATGGCTGGGCTGAGTCAGGCATATGGGATCCAGTCAGGATAGCTGAGTCAGTCATATGGGATCCAGTCAGGATGGCTGAGTCAGCCATATGGGATCCAGTCAGGATAGCTGAGTCAGTCATATGTGATACAGTCAGGATAGCTGAGTCAATCATATGGGATCCAGTCAAGATAGCTGAGTCAGCCATATGTGATACAGTCAGGATAGCTGAGTCAGTCATATGGGATCCAGTCAAGATAGCTGAGTCAGCCATATGGGATCCAGTCAGGATGGCTGAGTCAGTCATATGGGATCCAGTCAGGATGGCTGAGTCAGCCATATGGGATCCAGTCAGGATGGCTGAGTCAGTCATATGGGATCCAGTCAGGATGGCTGAGTCAGTCATAAGGGATCCAGTCAGGATGGCTGAGTCAGCCATATGGGATCCAGTCAGGATGGCTGAGTCAGCCATATGGGATCCAGTCAAGATAGCTGAGTCAGCCATATGGGATCCATTCAGGATAGCTGAGTCAGTCATATGTGATCCAGTAGGATGGCTGGGCTGAGTCAGGCATATGGGATCCAGTCAGGATAGCTGAGTCAGCCATATGGGATCCAGTCAGGATAGCTGAGTCAGTCATATGTGATACAGTCAGGATAGCTGAGTCAATCATATGGGATCCAGTCAAGATAGCTGAGTCAGCCATATGTGATACAGTCAGGATAGCTGAGTCAGTCATATGGGATCCAGTCAAGATAGCTGAGTCAGCCATATGGGATCCAGTCAGCCATATGTGATCCAGTCAGGATAGCTGAGTCAGCAATATGGGATCCAGTCAAGATAGCTGAGTCAGCCATATGGGATCCAGTCAGGATGGCTGAGTCAGTCATATGGGATCCAGTCAGGATGGCTAAGTCAGCCATATGGGATCCAGTCAGGATGGCTGAGTCAGCCATATGGGATCCAGTCAGGATGGCTGAGTCAGCCATATGGGATCCAGTCAAGATAGCTGAGTCAGCCATATGGGATCCAGTCAAGATAGCTGAGTCAGCCATATGGGATCCATTCAGGATAGCTGAGTCAGTCATATGTGATCCAGTAGGATGGCTGGGCTGAGTCAGGCATTTGGGATCCAGTCAGGATGGCTGAGTCAGTCATATGGGATACAGTCAGGATGGCTGAGTCAGTCATATGTGATCCAGTCAGGATAGCTGAGTCAATCATATGGGATCCAGTCAGGATAGCTGAGTCAGCCCTTTGAGATCCAGTCAGGATAGCTGAGTCAGTCATATGTGATCCAGTCAGGATAGCTGAGTCAATCAAATGGCATCCAGTCAGTCATATGGGATCCAGTCAGGATAGCTGAGTCAGCCATATGGGATCCAGTCAGGATGGCTAAGTCAGCCATATGGGATCCAGTCAGGATGTCTAAGTCAGCCATATGGGATCCAGTCAGGATAGCTGAGTCAGCCATATGGGATCCATTCAGGATAGCTGAGTCAGTCATATGGGATTCAGTCAGGATGGCTGGCTGAGTCAGCCATATGGGATCCAGTCAGGATAGCTGAGTCAGTCATATGGGATCCAGTCAGGATGGCTGAGTCAGCCATATGGGATCCAGTCAGGATGGCTGAGTCAGCCATATGGGATCCAGTCAGGATAGCTGAGTCAGCCATATGGGATCCAGTCAAGATAGCTGAGTCAGCCATATGGGATCCAGTCAGGATGGCTGAGTCAGCAATATGTGATACAGTCAGGATAGCTGAGTCAATCATATGGGATCCAGTCAGGATAGCTGAGTCAGCCCTTTGAGATCCAGTCAGGATAGCTGAGTCAGTCATATGTGATCCAGTCAGGATAGCTGAGTCAGCCATATGGGATCCAGTCAGGATGGCTGTGTCAGCCATATGGGATCCAGTCAGGATAGCTGAGTCAGTCATATGGGATCCAGTCAGGATAGCTGAGTCAGCCATATGGGATCCAGTCAGGATAGCTGAGTCAGTCACATGGGATCCAGTCAGGATAGCTGAGTCAGCCATATGGGATCCAGTCAGGATGGCTAAGTCAGCCATATGGGATCCAGTCAGGATGTCTAAGTCAGCCATATGGGATCCAGTCAAGATAGCTGAGTCAGCCATATGGGATCCATTCAGGATAGCTGAGTCAGTCATATGTGATTCAGTCAGGATGGCTGGGCTGAGTCAGCCATATGGGATCCAGTCAGGATAGCTGAGTCAGTCATATGGGATCCAGTCAGGATGGCTGAGTCAGCCATATGGGATCCAGTCAGGATGGCTGAGTCAGCCATATGGGATCCAGTCAGGATAGCTGAGTCAGCCATATGGGATCCAGTCAGATAGAGTCAGCCATATGGGATCCAGTCAGTCAGCATATGTGATCCAGTCAAGATAGCTGAGTCAGCCATATGGGATCCATTCAGGATAGCTGAGTCAGTCATATGTGATTCAGTCAGGATGGCTGGGCTGAGTCAGCCATATGGGATCCAGTCAGGATAGCTGAGTCAGTCATATGGGATCCAGTCAGGATGGCTGAGTCAGCCATATGGGATCCAGTCAGGATGGCTGAGTCAGCCATATGGGATCCAGTCAGGATAGCTGAGTCAGCCATATGGGATCCAGTCAAGATAGCTGAGTCAGCCATATGGGATCCAGTCAGGATGGCTGAGTCAGCAATATGTGATACAGTCAGGATAGCTGAGTCAATCATATGGGATCCAGTCAGGATAGCTGAGTCAGCCCTTTGAGATCCAGTCAGGATAGCTGAGTCAGTCATATGTGATCCAGTCAGGATAGCTGAGTCAGCCATATGGGATCCAGTCAGGATGGCTGTGTCAGCCATATGGGATCCAGTCAGGATAGCTGAGTCAGTCATATGGGATACAGTCAGGATAGCTGAGTCAGTCATATGTGATACAGTCAGGATAGCCGAGTCAATCATATGGGATCCAGTCAAGATAGCTGAGTCAGTCATATGGGATCCAGTCAAGATAGCTGAGTCAGCCATATGGGATCCAGTCAGGATGGCTGAGTCAGTCATATGGGATCCAGTCAGGATGGCTGAGTCAGCCATATGGGATCCAGTCAGGATGGCTGAGTCAGTCATATGGGATCCAGTCAGGATGGCTGAGTCAGTCATATGGGATCCAGTCCCCAGTCCACCTGGCCATGCTGCTGCTCCAGTTTCAACTGGCCTGGGCCCTAGGACCATGTCCCAGGACTACCTGACATGAGGACTCCTTGCTGTCCCCAGTCCACCTGGCCATGCTCCTGCTCCAGTTTCAACTGTTCTGCCTTACTATTATTCAACCATGCTGGTCATTTATGAACATTTGAACATCTTGGCCACGTTCTGTTATAATCTCCACCCGGCACAGCCGGAAGAGGATGGCCACCCCCATATGTCTAACTTTCTTTCTCTCTCTCGGAGGACCTGAGCCCTAGGACATATGGGTGCCCCAGTCAGGATGGCTGAGTCAGCCATATGGGATCCAGTCAGGATATTTGACCATGCTGAGTCAGAACATCTTGGTCATGTTCTGTTATAATCTCTACCCGGCACAGCCAGAAGAGGACTGGCCATATGGGATCCAGTTTCTTCAGGATGGCTGAGTTTTTCAGCCACCGTGCTTTTACACCTGCATTGTTTGCTGTTTGGGGATAGGCTGGGTTTCTGTACAGCACTTTGAGGATCAGCTCAGGAGGGCTGAGTCAGCCATTTATTTGGGATCCAGTCAGGATGGCTGAGTCAGCCATATGGGATCCAGTCAGGATGGCTGAGTCAGCCATATGGGATCCAGTCAAGATAGCTGAGTCAGCCATATGGGATCCATTCAGGATAGCTGAGTCAGTCATATGTGATCCAGTAGGATGGCTGGGCTGAGTCAGGCATATGGGATCCAGTCAGGATAGCTGAGTCAGTCATATGGGATCCAGTCGGGATGGCTGAGTCAGCCATATGGGATCCAGTCAGGATAGCTGAGTCAGTCATATGTGATACAGTCAGGATAGCTGAGTCAATCATATGGGATCCAGTCAAGATAGCTGAGTCAGCCATATGTGATACAGTCAGGATAGCTGAGTCAGTCATATGGGATCCAGTCAAGATAGCTGAGTCAGCCATATGGGATCCAGTCAGCCATATGTGATCCAGTCAGGATAGCTGAGTCAGCAATATGGGATCCAGTCAAGATAGCTGAGTCAGAAATATGGGATCCAGTCAGGATGGCTGAGTCAGTCATATGGGATCCAGTCAGGATGGCTAAGTCAGCCATATGGGATCCAGTCAGGATGGCTGAGTCAGCCATATGGGATCCAGTCAGGATGGCTGAGTCAGCCATATGGGATCCAGTCAAGATAGCTGAGTCAGCCATATGGGATCCAGTCAAGATAGCTGAGTCAGCCATATGGGATCCATTCAGGATAGCTGAGTCAGTCATATGTGATCCAGTAGGATGGCTGGGCTGAGTCAGGCATTTGGGATCCAGTCAGGATGGCTGAGTCAGTCATATGGGATACAGTCAGGATGGCTGAGTCAGTTATATGTGATCCACTCAGGATAGCTGAGTCAATCATATGGGATCCAGTCAGGATAGCTGAGTCAGCCCTTTGAGATCCAGTCAGGATAGCTGAGTCAGTCGTATGTGATCCAGTCAGGATAGCTGAGTCAATCAAATGGCATCCAGTCAGTCATATGGGATCCAGTCAGGATAGCTGAGTCAGTCATATGGGATCCAGTCAGGATGGCTGAGTCAGCCATATGGGATCCAGTCAGGATGGCTGAGTCAGCCCTTTGAGATCCAGTCAGGATAGCTGAGTCAGTCATATGTGATCCAGTAGGATGGCTGGGCTGAGTCAGGCATTTGGGATCCAGTCAGGATGGCTGAGTCAGTCATATGGGATCCAGTCAGGATGGCTGTGTCAGCCATATGGGATCCAGTCAGGATAGCTGAGTCAGTCATATGGGATACAGTCAGGATAGCTGAGTCAGTCATATGGGATACAGTCAGGATAGCTGAGTCAGTCATATGGTATCCAGTCAGGATAGCTGAGTCAGCCATATGAGATCCAGTCAGGATGGCTGAGTCAGTCACACGGGATCCAGTGTGCGTGTGTGTCCTGTGTGTGTTTATGTGTGTGCGTGTGTTGTTTCACATACCCCATGCCCATCAGGAGAGTCTTGACTTTTCTCTGCTTTCAGATGGAGCTCACAGCTGTTTTATCAGGGAAGGGAACCACAGGCTGTTTTATCAGGGAGGGGAACAGCAGGCTGTTTTATCAGGGAGGGAATGACAACAGGCTGTTTTAGCAGGGAAGGGAACAGCAGGCTGTTTTATCAGGGAGGGAATGACAACAGGCTGTTTTATCAGGGAAGGGAACAACAGGCTGTTTTATCAGGGAGGGGAACAACAGGCTGTTTTAGCAGGGAGGGGAACAGCAGGCTGTTTTATCAGGGAGGGGAACAGCAGGCTGTTTTATCAGGGCGGGGAACAGCAGGCTGTTTTATCAGGGAGGGGAACAGCAGGCTGTTTTATCAGGGAGGGGAACAACAGGCTGTTTTAGCAGGGAGGGAACGACAGGCTGTTTTATCAGGGAGGGAACCACAGCAGGCTGTTTTATCAGGGAGGGAATGACAACAGAACTTCCGGCGCCAACAGAGATGGCCGCCTCGCTTCGAGTTCCTAGGAGTTACATTACTTGTTGGTTATCACTGCATTGTCGGAACTAGAAGCACAAGCATTTCGCTACACTCGCATTAACATCTGCTAACCATGTGTATGTGACAAATAAATTTTGATTTGATTTGATTGGAACAGGCTGTTTTATCAGGGAGGGAATGACAGCAGGCTGTTTTATCAGGGAGGTGAACCTTAACAGGCTGTTTTATCAGGGAGGGAATGACAACAGGCTGTTTTATCAGGGAGGTGAACCTTAACAGGCTGTTTTATCAGGGTGGGGAACCACAGCAGGCTGTTTTATCAGGGAGGGGAACCACAGCAGGCTGTTTTATCAGGGAGGGAACAGCGGGCTGTTTTATCAGGGAGGGGAACAGCAGGCTGTTTTAGCAGGGAGGGGAATGACAGGCTGTTTTATCAGGGAGGGGAACGACAGGCTGTTTTATCAGGGAGGGGAACGACAGGCTGTTTTATCAGGGAGGGAACAGCAGGCTGTTTTATCAGGGAGGGGAACAGCAGGCTGTTTTATCAGGGAGGGAACGACAACAGGCTGTTTTATCAGGGAGGGGAACAACAACAGGCTGTTTTATCAGGGAGGGAACGACAGGCTGTTTTATCAGGGAGGGGAACGACAGGCTGTTTTATCAGGGAGGGAACAACAACAGGCTGTTTTATCAGGGAGGGGAACAACAGCAGGCTGTTTTAGCAGTGAGGGAAATGACAGAAGGCTGTTTTAGTAGGGAGAGGAACAAAGGCAGGCTGTTTTAGTAGGGAGGGGAACAAAGGCAGGCTGTTTTAGTAGGGAGAGGAACAAAGGCAGGCTGTTGTAGTAGGGAGGGGAACAACAGCAGGCTGTTTTAGCAGGGGGGAAATGACAGAAGGCTGTTTTAGTAGGGAGAGGAACAAAGGCAGGCTGTTTTAGTAGGGAGGGGAACAAAGGCAGGCGGTGCGTTTGGTAGATGACATTGATGGTAGGTTCCAGTTCCATCTGTGATTTTATTAATGGAGTTGAATGGCAGGGTTAATGGTATATGATTTCTCTGAATGTCCTGTTGGTCATGAAAAGACTAATGACGACAGTCAGTAAATAATTGCTGTCGAGGGGAGGGAGGGTCTCTTCTTCATTTGTCTCTGTTTGGACCATTCCCTGCTGAGCGAAACAATGACACAAATGAAATAAAACACATGTTTATTGTTGGGAGGCAAGAGACAAAACCCCCTGGAGATAAGTGAACAGGACATCTTGAGAACAGACACTTGAATGGTAGATGGAGTTGAATGGTAGATGGTGTTGAATGGTAGATGACATTGAATGGTAGATGGAGTTGAATGGTAGATGGAGTTGAATGGTAGATGACATTGAATGGTAGATGACATTGAATGGTAGATGGAGTTGAATGGTAGATGGTGTTGAATGGTAGATGACATTGAATGGTAGATGGAGTTGAATGGTAGATGACATTGAATGGTAGATGACATTGAATGGTAGATGGAGTTGAATGGTAGATGGTGTTGAATGGTAGATGACATTGAATGGTAGATGGAGTTGAATGGTAGATGACGTTGAATGGTAGATGGTGTTGAATGGTAGATGGTGTTGAATGGTAGATGACATTGAATGGTAGATGGAGTTGAATGGTAGATGACGTTGAATGGTAGATGGAGTTGAATGGTAGATGGTGTTGAATGGTAGATGACATTGAATGGTAGATGGTGTTGAATGGTAGATGGTGTTGAATGGTAGGTAGATGGTGTTGAATGGTAGATGGTGTTGAATGGTAGATGGAGTTGAATGGTAGATGACATTGTAGTAGAATTTTTTTAACCTTTATTTAACCAGGCAAGTCAGTTAAGAACAAATTCTTATTTTCAATGACGGCCTGGGAACAGTGGGTTAACTGCCTGTTCAGGGGCAGAACGAACAGATTTGTACCTTGTCAGCTGGTAGGGGTTTGAATGACAACCTTCTGGTTACTAGTCCAACGCTCTAACCACTAGGCTACGCTTGAATGCCCCTGAATGGTAGATGACATTGAATGTAGATAGATGGTGTTGAATGGTAGATGACATTGAATGGTAGATGACATTGAATGGTAGATGGTGTTGAATGGTAGATGGTGTTGAATGGTAGATGACATTGAATGGTAGATGGTGTTGAATGGTAGATGACGTTGAATGGTAGATGGCGTTGAATGGTAGATGACATTGAATGGTAGATGGAGTTGAATGGTAGATGGTGTTGAATGGTAGATGGCGTTGAATGGTAGATGGCGTTGAATGGTAGATGGTGTTGAATGGTAGATGGTGTTGAATGGTAGATGACATTGAATGGTAGATGACATTGAATGGTAGATGGTGTTGAATGGTAGATGGCGTTGAATGGTAGATGGAGTTGAATGGTAGATGGTGTTGAATGGGAGATGATGTTGAATGGTAGATGGTGTTGAATGGTAGATGGAGTTGAATGGTAGATGGTGTTGAATGGTAGATGACATTGAATGGTAGATGGTGTTGAATGGTAGATGACGTTGAGTGGTAGATGGAGTTGAATGATAGATGGAGTTGAATGGTAGATGGAGTTGAATGGTAGATGGTGTTGAATGGTAGATGACATTGAATGGTAGATGGAGTTGAATGGTAGATGGTGTTGAATGGTAGATGGCGTTGAATGGTAGATGGAGTTGAATGGTAGATGGAGTTGAATGGTAGATGACATTGAATGGTAGATGACGTTGAATGGTAGATGACGTTGAATGGTAGATAAAGTTTAAATAAAACATAAAAAAGAATAAATTACTCTAATGTAACTATATAAGCATGGGAAGCAATAGTTGATGCTGAATTAAACACAGCTATTAAGACTCAGATCGTATGGCCCTGGACAACCTTTTCTATGTGGATAGATGTTATCTATTTCTTTACCTATATACCCTCATTAAGTATGTATTTTGACCTCTCAAAACCATGGGAAACTGATAATGGTATAGTGGCCAGCCACATTAGGGTGTCTTGAGGAAAGAGGCCAAATCTATAAAATGTACTGTAATGACCTCTAGATTCCTAACAATTATTTAGTGCCTTCTTCACCTAGCCTGAGTGTTTATATCTTACAGTAACCATGCTCTAGTATGTCCCAAATCTAATTGTCTTATTAAGGCCAACAGTTGTAATGAACATTGAAGTCACAAGTATAAACCTAAAAATAAATTCATTCAGTGGAATTCTTGTAAGGTTGACCTAGTGTGTACTGTAGATTCATGTAGGGTTGGCCTAGTGTGTACTGTAGATTCATGTAAGGTTGACCTAGTGTGTACTGTAGATTCATGTAGGGTTGACCTAGTGTGTACTGTAGATTCATGTAGGGTTGGCCTAGTGTGTACTGTAGATTCATGTAAGGTTGACCTAGTGTGTACTGTAGATTCATGTAGGGTTGACCTAGTGTGTACTGTAGATTCATGTAGGGTTGACCTAGTGTGTACTGTAGATTCATGTAAGGTTGGCCTAGTGTGTACTGTAGATTCATGTAAGGTTGACCTAGTGTGTACTGTAGATTCATGTAAGGTTGACCTAGTGTGTATTGTAGATTCATGTAGGGTTGACCTAGTGTGTACTGTAGATTCATGTAAGGTTGGCCTAGTGTGTACTGTAGATTCATGTAAGGTTGACCTAGTGTGTACTGTAGATTCATGTAGGGTTGACCTAGTGTGTACTGTAGATTCATGTAAGGTTGACCTAGTGTGTACTGTAGATTCATGTAAGGTTGACCTAGTGTGTACTGTAGATTCATGTAAGGTTGACCTAGTGTGTACTGTAGATTCATGTAAGGTTGACCTAGTGTGTACTGTAGATTCATGTAAGGTTGACCTAGTGTGTACTGTAGATTCATGTAAGGTTGACCTAGTGTGTACTGTAGATTCATGTAAGGTTGACCTAGTGTGTACTGTAGATTCATGTAAGGTTGACCTAGTGTGTACTGTAGATTCATGTAAGGTTGACCTAGTGTGTACTGTAGATTCATGTAAGGTTGACCTAGTGTGTACTGTAGATTCATGTAAGGTTGACCTAGTGTGTACTGTAGATTCATGTAAGGTTGGCCTAGTGTGTACTGTAGATTCATGTAGGGTTGACCTAGTGTGTACTGTAGATTCATGTAGGGTTGACCTAGTGTGTACTGTAGATTCATGTAAGGTTGACCTAGTGTGTACTGTAGATTCATGTAGGGTTGACCTAGTGTGTACTGTAGATTCATGTCGGGTTGACCTAGTGTGTACTGTAGATTCATGTAAGGTTGGCCTAGTGTGTACTGTAGATACTTGTATGGTTGACCTAGTGTGTACTGTAGATTCATGTAAGGTTGGCCTAGTGTGTACTGTAGATTCATGTAGGGTTGGCCTAGTGTATACTGTACATTCATGTAAGGTTGGCCTAGTGTGTACTGTAGATTCATGTAAGGTTGGTCTAGTGTGTACTGTAGATTCATGTAGGGTTGGCCTAGTGTATACTGTACATTCATGTAAGGTTGGCCTAGTGTGTACTGTAGATTCATGTAAGGTTGGCCTAGTGTGTACTGTAGATTCATGTAAGGTTGGCCTAGTGTGTACTGTAGATTCATGTAGGGTTGGCCTAGTGTATACTGTACATTCATGTAAGGTTGGCCTAGTGTGTACTGTAGATTCATGTAAGGTTGGCCTAGTGTGTACTGTAGATTCATGTAGGGTTGGCCTAGTGTATACTGTAGATTCATGTAAGGTTGACCTAGTGTGTACTGTAGATTCATTCAGGGTTTAGTTGCAAAACGCTGTATACCCATTGGTTATCTGGAATGGAATGTTCCTATCCTGTATATCCATTGGTTATCTGGAATGGAATGTTCCTATCCTGTATATCCATTGGTTATCTTGAATGGAATGTTCCTATCCTGTATATCCATTGGTTATCTGGAATGGAATGTTCCTATCCTGTATATCCATTGGTTATCTGGAATGGAATGTATATCCATTTCGTATCCTGTATATCCATTGGTTGTCTGGAATGGAATGTTCGTATCCTGTATATCCATTGGTTATCTGGAATGGAATGTTCGTATCCTGTATATCCATTGGTTATCTGGAATGGAATGTTCCTATCCTGTATATCCATTGGTTATCTGGAATGGAATGTTCCTATCCTGTATATCCATTGGTTGTCTGGAATGGAATGTTCGTATCCTGTATATCCATTGGTTATCTGGAATGGAATGTTCGTATCCTGTATATCCATTGGTTATCTGGAATGGAATGTTCCTATCCTGTATATTTAACACCAATTCTAGCCCCATGCTACAGTGTTTGGTTAGAGTTTGGCCTCGTCCCAAATGGGACCCCTATTCCCAATATGGTGCACTACTTTTGACCAGAGCCGAGATAAAAAACAAATTCAATTTAAATATTGATGTCACAAATGTATCATTTGTCACATTTGACAGTGTAAAACCTTCCAGTACTACTTTTTCCACATTTTGTTACGTTACAGTCTTATTCTAAAATTGATGAAATAGTTTTTTCCCACTTGTCCCAACTCCGACCGAAGGTGGCTCCCCTTCCCGTTCGAGTGGCGCTCGCCAGTTGTCGTCGCCGGTCTACTGGCTGCCACTGATGCTTTTCTCCCCCTCCTTATGTGTTAGTTAGTTAGTTGGGCTTTATTAGTCAGCCGGCCCGCCCGTTTCTTTGTGCGGGATTGATTATTGTAACCCTGGTGTTTGTTACAGACGAATGTGTTGGTGTATGTTCGTATATAGTGCTGGACTGTTTTCGTTCCCCGTGTCTGTTATTGACCAAATACTTATTTTCCACCATAATTTGCAAATAAATTCATTAAAAATCCTACAATGTGATTTTCTGGATTTTTTTTTCTAATTTTGTCTGTCATAGTGTAAGTTTACCTATGCTGAAAATTACAGGCCTCTCTCATCTTTTTAAGTGGGAGAACTTGCACAATTGGTGGCTGACTAAATACTTTTTTGCCCTACTGTAGCGTTTTGTAATGAAGCTCTTCACATCTAGAACATTCACAACAGCCAATGTTTTCTTTAGAGTCTCAATGGCTTCTAGAATGGTTGAGTTATGGTGTGTGTATCAGCTGTACTGCTAATGATTCCACTGTGCAGAGTCTGGCAGCTCTGACCAAGAACTGGAGCTCTGCATGCAGGAGAACATGACATGAGTTACATACATTCATTCCCACAGACAGAGGGGAATAGCTCCAGCTCTGAGCGCTACTTTAATGCCTCTGGCAAAGCTGGGAATGGCGTTTCACTGCTGGCGCACTGCAGACCCTGGGTTCAAGTAGTATTCCAAATCTTTCACATACTTTCAGCGTTTGCTTTAGCCTGCCTGGAGTGGCCGATGGGCGGGGCTTTACACTTTTGGAATGATTCCATTGGTTCCATTTTGCCAGGCAAGCTCAATCAAACATAGACAAAGTATGTATAAGGATTTCGGATAGTTTTTGAACCCAGGTGTGACTCACTGGTGGACTTGGCTCCGATGTTGCCCACATGTGCCGTTCTGGATGTATGACTGGGTCTCTCGGACTGTTACTACAGTGAGGTAGCTAGACAGAGAAAACACAGCTGGCTTGGTGGCTGTGCAGTACTGAGAGAATTCACATGTACTTTTTCTTTCCATGACCCAACCAACCAGGAAGAAGCTGGATTTCTGTTTTTTACCACCTGTTGAAAGTGGTATAGTACAATGTTGTGGTTCCTGTTTTCCCCTTATGGTCTGAGACCAGACAAGAGTTTTCATCACAAATGGAACCCTATTCCCTATATAGTGTACTCTTCTTGACTTGGGTCATTTGGAAGCCATGTTGGAGACTGGACAGAAATACAGCAGAACTCAGGAGGATTTTAACAGCAGGTGTTCAATCCAATGTTAGTCTAGGAGGACTTGAACATGTCATATAGTGTGAGTAATAACCTAGTTCTGTACTCTGGAAGGGGCTGTCTTGAGTAATAGAGTATTGAGTTAGAATTATGTGGGAGAATTCTGTGAGAGAATTCTGTGGGAGAATTCTGTGGGAGAATTCTGTGGGAGAATCCTGTGGGAGAATTCTGTGGGAGAATCCTGTGGGAGAATTCCGTGAGAGAGATTCTGTGGGAGAATTCTGTGGGAGAATTCTGTGGGAGAATTCTGTGAGAGAATTCTGTGAGAGAATTCCGTGGGAGAATTCTGTGAGAGAATTCTGTGGGAGAATTCTGCTTTAAGAAAAAGAAAAATCTTCCCCATTAATACCGTGTGATGTATCTCATTCAAAGTGAACTTCCTGGATGACCTTGGGAAGATCAGTGAGAGGATTCTTATGGAATGGCCAAGTCTAGACGACTGATTTCACTACTCTGCTACAGCATACTATAACGTTTGTGTGTACAATAAATAAGCTTCTCTGCCATGGCAACTCTCCACCCTGTGATACTTGTCTGGAGAAAGGCCCTCTATTCTCCAGATTCAGCTGTCTCCATTGAAACAATAAAACACAACAGCAGCCAAACAGCAACATCCGCCATTGTAAACTAACACTACTACACTAGTGAGAATGTCTCATTTTATGTGCAAACAAGTGTGTTTTACTGACCATCAGTGTTATAAGATACGAGGGAGTCACACATATTCATTATGACAGAAGTAGTATTACAGATCAATGATGACAACTTTCTAAACATAGTAAGACATTATTTATTATTTTTTTGGCACAACACAAAAGTGCTTCAGGATAACACTACCCATGATCCCAAAGTCACGGTTCAATATTTGGTCTGATCAATTCTAATAAAATGGATTAAAATGTGTTCTTAAACTCTCTAAAGAGTCAATAATCAATAAGCAATACTCTGGAATAGATCATTACATTTTTGCGGAAATGTATCTTTTGGGATTTTAATCTGATGTGGATTAACGCATTGTTTATACAATTTTCAGAATGCATCATGTGACGAATGGCCTCATGTGAACTCGTATGGAAACTTGTGAAACCTATTTCAGGAAGTCCTACAGTAAGGCAAGAGGTGGTCAAAACCGCCGCCTGAAGAGGTACTGCGTGGCAGGCTTTTGCTCCTGCCCTGCAGTAACAGTTAGCCTGGTCCCAGATCAGTTTGTGTTGATCAGTAGATTAGAGTGTGTTAAGGCTAGCCTGGTCCCAGATCAGTTTGTGCTGATCAGTAGATTAGAGTGTGTTAGAGCTAGCGTGGTCCCAGATCTGTTTGTGCTGTCTTGCTAATTTAGATCTTTTTTGAAAGGCTATGTTAAGATTAGGGCTGGAGCAAAATCCTGCAGAACGGCTACCTCTCCACAATCAACGATGGTCTCTATAAGGTCTATTATGAAATGTATATCATCAAATATATAATTATCTAAAAACCACAGAATGTTCTTATAAATATTGCTGGTTTTCTTTCAATGTACATTAAAAAAACACAGGTTAATCACCCTTCTTGTATTCAATAACTTATCCCTAGAATTGCATTTTATTGTTATCATTGCAGACAAAAACCCAGCTGGTAACTTCACATTTTTGGTCAGATACACACATCATTGCTATAACAGTTGAATGCACAATGCATTTTTTTTCTATCCATTTTATATAAAAAAATGAATGAAAATAAAGAATCTTTGGTGTTTATTAAAGCAAAAATAGAATTTTAAAAAGTCTATATAAAAAGGCATTAAAATATAATATGTAAATTACAAAGTAACACGTCAACAGATACAGCATGGCCAAAGAACTGAGAAATTCCAGCTTTGACTTTCATTAACAACTGTGTATAAAAAAAGAGAGGACAAATATGACCAAAAAACATCATAAATTATGTTATAATCAAGAACGAGCCATTTTCTGGGTGCATCCCGATCACTCACTCATACAATGAAAAGCATAACCACTGAGGTATTTCATCTTCAAATGACTCTGTCAAGCATTATGCACAATGGGAGTGAGACGTAAAAGTGCATAGGACATTATGCATATCATCTCTGTGGAAAAACAGGATGTCCAGTTGGTGGTTTTCCATTTGGCAAAACACATCAACAACAAGTGTTTTTTTTTACCTCATCATCATAATATTTCAGAAGGAAATATCTGTAGTTTCTTGTTGCAGTCAGTCGCAGCAGCAATGATATATCGCTCTTCTGGCATCGTCACTTCACGTCACCTGCCGAGAGTCCAACAATCAATGAGCAGTTTGAGATTCTTCACTTTGTAAACGTTGAGAGGGAGAATGTCTGCGTCTCGAACTGCACCCTGATCCGGAAAAAGTGTGTTACTCTTTTTGACCAGAACCCTGTATGGACCCTGGTCAAAAGTAGTGCACTACACAGGATATAGAGTGGCGTTTAAGACCCAATCGAGGAGTTTCAGTGGAGGAGGAGGAGGAGGAGGAAAGGAGGAAGATGTCATACATCCAGCACCATATCATACTGCTGTTCTTTCTTCCTCTTGCCACATTTAGTGATCAGAACCATGTACAACGTCAAGAGCATGACCCAGTAGCTGGCGTACACTATCGCACCAACGATTAACACTATCTTTTCAGAGTCTGGAAAAGGAAAATCTTTTCTGGTTTCCTGGACGACCGTATAGATAATGCCAAGGAAGAGGATGGTGAACCAGACCGATATGGGAACGAGCCCTACGAAGTTAGTCACGATCGTCTTCCTCCCTGACGTGCCCCAGCCAGCCTTGTTTATGGTGGCGATAGCAAACATCTTGGCCGGTAGCAGACTGGACATGTACAACACTGAGTAGAAGGACATGAAGACCATGACGATGTTGCCCCTCATGCAAGAGGCAAAGGAGGACTTGATGAGGGCGACCGCCTGGACGATCAACAGGAAGAGAAGGATATTCCAGATCCTCCCTGGTAGAACAGCTGTATCGCCGTGGCGATGAGGAAGAAGGGGAAGAACCCGGTGATGACAGCCTCGTAGGTCATCCAGAGGTGGTGTTTGTGGAACCACATGGCATTGTAGAGCCACTCTCTGAAGTAAGACTTACTCCACCGGGTCTGCTGGTTCAGCCAGCGCAGGTAGGTGATGGGGGTCTCGGTCAGGCACTTGGACCGGGCCGTGTACTTGGTGGCGTAGCCCAGGCTCAGCACGCGGTTGGTGAGGTGGCGGTCGTCGCCGAAGCTACAGTGGCTGCCCATGAAGGTCTGGTTGTACCAATCCTCTATGAACTCGTGGAGCAGGTTGTTCCTGTACATTCCCAGTGGTCCGCTGATACACTGGACGCAGCCGAAGTAGGACTGACACGCTCGCTCGATGTTGAAGGCCATCCAGTAACGGACGCTGCTAAGAAACGAGATCCAGGACTCGTATTTGTTCAGGATCTGCGGAGGAAGAAAGACACATAAGGTCAGTGTATTTAAGTTGGTTAACAACTGCTGTAAACACATTCTATAGTATTAGCATAGCAACCAAACGGCACAATCGTGGGCGATTGGTTTAAGGACCCTTAATTAGCAAAAGAAAATGCTATCAACTCTCCCAGAGCTCCTACAAATGTTCCACCTATCAACATGCTATTGTGTAGAATTCTCACATGGGAGTAATCAATGTAAGCCTAAGGTATAGGCTAACTCAATTTTGTCAAGGAATGTCCTGTTGTGTAGATGCATTTTTATAGTTTGTATTATTTGGTATTCAGGGAACTTTAAATGAAATAAGGGCAGATTTGGTCCTCAACAACAGTGTAGGCTTAACCATGAGTCTTTCTCTTGTCCAGAATACTTTCCAGGATCATAAAAGAAAGCACTAAAAGCTTTATTTTATTCACTGAAGCTCACTTGTTGAAAAAGCTATCAAAATACTTTTACTAGGTTTGTGTTTATTTCTTTGTAGTTTGTAGATGTGGGTCGTAAAAGGCATCAACATCACTACATCGGTTAATAAACCACAGGGTGAGAAGATTCTCTCAGTTTCAGTTTAACTCCGGAGCAACTCTGAAGATTCTCTCAGTTTAACCGGAGCAACTCTGAAGATTCTCTCAGTTTAACCCGGAGCAACTCTGAAGATTCTCTCAGCTCAACCTGGAGCAACTCTGAAGATTCTCTCAGTTTAACCCGGAGCAACTCTGAAGATTCTCTCAGTTTAACCCGGAGCAACTCTGAAGATTCTCTCAGCTCAACCTGGAGCAACTCTGAAGATTCTCTCAGTTTAACCTGGAGCAATTCTCTCAGTTTAACCCGGAGCAAAAGATTCTCTCAGCTCAACCTGGAGCAACTCTGAAGATTCTCTCAGTTTAACAACCTGAAGAGCAACACTGAAGATTCTCAGTTTCAGTTTAACCCGGAGCAACTCTGAAGATTCTCTCAGTTTAACCCGGAGCAACTCTGAAGATTCTCTCAGTTTTAATTCCCAGGAGCAACTCTGAAGATTCTCTCAGCTTAACCCAGGAGCAACTCTGAAGATTCTCTCAGCTTAACCTGGAGCAACTCTGAAGATTCTCTCAGCTTAACCTGGAGCAACTCTGAAGATTTTCTCAGCCTACATGTGTTTGATACGATTTCATTCAGTCCATAAACCTAATCCAGACATTATTATGAGCCGTCCTCCCTCAGCAGTATCCACTGGGTTAGATGACCCACCTGCACACCCAGTACATCTCTGAAAGCAGTTGGACAACCCTAGCTTTGTATCCATGCCGTACGTGCTGAACCACAGGAGGTTGGTGGCACCTTAATTGGGGAGGACGGGGCTCGTGGTAATGACTGGTGTGGAATAAGTGGAATGGTATCAAATACATCAAACACATGGTTTGCTGCCATTCCATTTACTCCATTCCAGACATTATTATGAGCCGTCCTCCCTCAGCAGACTCCACTGTGCTGAACCCAACACTAGTATTCTATCAACAGAAGACTGGAGCTGGTTTCAGCACCTACAGTATGGTACCAGGCTAGGAGAACACAGTCTCAGACATACAGACTAGTCAATAACAATGGAGACTGGAGCTAGTTTCAGCACCTACAGTATGGTACCAGGCTAGGAGAACACAGTCTCAGACAAACAGACTAGTCAATAACAATGGAGACTGGAGCTGGTTTCAGCACCTACAGTACGGTACGGTAGGAGAACCAGTCTCAGACAAACATAGTCTAACAATGGAGAGAACACAGTCTCAGACATACAGACTAGTCAATAACAATGGAGACTGGAGCTGGTTTCAGCACCTACAGTACGGTACCAGGCTAGGAGAACACAGTCTCAGACAAACAGACCAGTCAATAACAATGGAGACTGGAGCTGGTTTCAGCACCTACAGTATGGTACCAGGCTAGGAGAACACAGTCTCAGACATACAGACCAGTCAATAACAATGGAGACTGGAGCTGGTTTCAGCACCTACAGTACGGTACCAGGCTAGAAGAACACAGTCTCAGACAAACAGACTAGTCAATAACAATGGAGATATTACCTGGACGTCTCCTCCCACTCCTCCCACCATGGGGTCTTCCTCCAGAACCTTCACCATCTCCACAGAGGACGCAGGATCCAGCATAGTGTCAGAGTCACACACCTGAAACACAAGGGGACACACACAATCCTGTTGAATCCACAAAACACTTCACACCTGAAACACAAGGGGACACATTATCCAATTCAATCCCCAAAAACACACACTCTCTCTCTCTCTCTCTCTCTCTCTCTCTCTCTCTCTCTCTCTCTCTCTCTCTCTCTCTCTCTCTCTCTCAATTCAATTAAATTCTATTTCAATTCAAGGGCTTTATTGGCATGGGAAACATGTGTTAACATTGCCAAAGCAAGTGAGGTAGATAATATATAAAGTGAAATAAACAATACAAAATTAACAGTAAACATTACACATACAGAAGTTTCAAAACAATAAAGACATTACAAATGTCATATTATATATATACAGTTTTTAACAATGTACAAATGGTAAAGGACACAAAATAAAATAAATAAGCATAAATATGGGTTGTATTTACAATGGTGTGTGTTCTTCACTGGTTGCTCTCTCTCTCTCTCTCTCTCTCTCTCTCTCACTCTCTCTCTCTCTCTCTCTCTCTCTCTCTCTCTCTCTCTCTCTCTCTCTCTCTCTCTCTCTCTCTCTCTCTCTCTCTCTCTCTCTCTCTCTCTCTCTCTCTCTCTCTCTCTCTCTCTCTCTCTCTCTCTCTCTCTCTCTCTCTCTCTCTCTCTCTCTCTCTCTCTCTCTCTCTCTCTCTCTCTTCTCTCTCTCTCTCTCTCTCTTCTCTCTCCTCTCTCTCTCTCTCTCTTTCTCTCTCTCTCACTCTCTCACTCACTCACTCACTCACTCACCACTCACCACCACCACCACCACTCACCACTCACTCACACTCACTCTCACACTCACTCACACACACACACAAACAACACAAAGTTTAGAAAGTACACAGACAAAACTAGGCCAGAAGATCAGCGTTACACAGACAAAGAGTCCTTCATCACGATTTTGTACAGGGTTGGGATATGTTTGTTTTATATTGGGTAATTTGACCAATCAGCAGATTACTGATGCATGAATTACACTGATTACTGATGTACAATGTTGGTACATTAATCACACTGATTACTGATGTACAGGGTTGGTACATTAATCACACTGATTACTGATGTACAGGGTTGGTACATTAATCACACTGATTACTGATGTACAGGGTTGGTACATTAATTACACTGATTACTGATGTACAGGGTTGGTACATTAATCACACTGATTACTGATGTACAGGGCTGGTACATTAATCACACTGATTACTGATGTACAGGGTTGGTACATTAATCACACTGATTACTGATGTACAGGGTTGGTTGGTACATTAATCACACTGATTACTGATGTACAGGGCTGGTACATTAATCACACTGATTACTGATGTACAGGGTTGGTACATTAATCACACTGATTACTGATGTACAGGGGGTTGATTTGGTACATTAATCACACTGATTACTGATGTACAGGGCTGGTACATTAATCACACTGATTACTGATGTACAGGGTTGGTTGGTACATTAATCACACTGATTACTGATGTACAGGGCTGGTACATTAATCACACTGATTACTGATGTACAGGGTTGGTACATTAATCACACTGATTACTGATTACTGATGATTACTGATGGGTTGGTACATTAATCACACTGATTACTGATGTTCAGGGTTGGTACATTAATCACACTGATTACTGATGTACAGGGTTGGTACATTGATCACACTGATTACTGATGTACAGGGTTGGTACATTAATCACACTGATTACTGATGTACAGGGTTGGTTGGTACATTAATCACACTGATTACTGATGTTCAGGGTTGGTACATTAATCACACTGATTACTGATGTAGTGTTGCTTTGTGTTTCTTTGAAACTCTTTTGGATGTCAAGTTGAAGCTTTGTTTGCAACGTGGATGTTACCCCGAAAATCGTTCCAAAACAAGTTAGTGTCAAGTGGGAAGGTCCGTCAGTTGGTCAACAAACAACCGTGTGAGTAAAGTCATATTTGCAGCGATCTCTTCACAGATTAGAAAGGTTTCTTCAGTCACTCCTTAATTGGGAATGATTTCATTGGGTAAGTGAAGTCATTGGGGCCGGTGTAAGGAGGGCTGGGGTTTGGCTGGAAGGAAGGAAGGTTGCTGTGCTGTTTGGCACGTCATCCTGTACTGGAAGTGATACAGTGCGGTTGTGTTCTGACTGAGAGAGGGTTGTGATTGGTTGTGTTCTGACTGAGAGAGGGTTGTGATTGGTTGTGTTCTGACTGAGAGAGGGTTGTGATTGGTTGTGTTCTGGCTGAGAGAGGGTTGTTATTGGTTGTGTTCTGACTGAGAGAGGGTTGTGATTGGTTGTGTTCTGGCTGAGAGAGGGTTGTTATTGGTTGTGTTCTGACTGAGAGAGGGTTGTGATTGGTTGTGTTCTGACTGAGAGAGGGTTGTGATTGGTTGTGTTCTGACTGAGAGGGTTGGGTTGTTATTGGTTGTGTTCTGACTGAGAGCGGGTTGTGATTGGTTATGTTCTGACTGAGAGAGGGTTGTGATTGGTTATGTTCTGACTGAGAGAGGGTTGTGATTGGTTGTGTTCTGACTGAGGGAGGGTTGTTATTGGTTGTGTTCTGACTGAGAGAGGGTTGTGATTGGTTGTGTTCTGATTGAGAGAGGGTTGTGATTGGTTGTGTTCTGACTGAGGGAGGGTTGTTATTGGTTGTGTTCTGACTGAGAGAGGGTTGTGATTGGTTGTGTTCTGATTGAGAGAGGGTTGTGTTGTGATTGGTTGTGTTCTGATTGAGAGAGGGTTGTGTTGTGATTGGTTGTGTTCTGATTGAGAGAGGGTTGTGTTGTGATTGGTTGTGTTCTAACTGGGAGACGGTTGTGATTGGTTGTTTTCTGATTGAGAGAGGGTTGTGTTGTGATTGGTTGTCTTCTGATTGAGAGAGGGTTGTGTTATGATTGGTTGTTTTCTGATTGAGAGAGGGTTGTGATTGGTTTTGTTCTGATTGAGAGAGGGTTGTGTTGTGATTGGTTGTGTTCTGATTGAAAGAGGGTTGTGTTGTGATTGGTTGTTTTCTGATTGAGAGAGGGTTGTGTTGTATTTGGTTGTGTTCTGATTGAGAGAGGGTTGTGTTGTGATTGGTTGTGTTCTAACTGGGAGACGGTTGTGATTGGTTGTTTTCTGATTGAGAGAGGGTTGTGTTATGATTGGTTGTTTTCTGATTGAGAGAGGGTTGTGATTGGTTTTGTTCTGATTGAGAGAGGGTTGTGTTGTGATTGGTTGTGTTCTGATTGAGAGAGGGTTGTGTTGTGATTGGTTGTCTTCTGATTGAGAGAGGGTTGTGTTATGATTGGTTGTTTTCTGATTGAGAGAGGGTTGTGATTGGTTTTGTTCTGATTGAGAGAGGGTTGTGTTGTGATTGGTTGTGTTCTGATTGAGAGAGGGTTGTGTTGTGATTGGTTGTGTTCTGATTGAGAGAGGGTTGTGTTGTGATTGGTTGTGTTCTGATTGAGAGAGGGTTGTGTTGTGATTGGTTGTGTTCTGATTGAGAGAGGGTTGTGTTGTATTTGGTTGTTTTCTGATTGAGAGAGGGTTGTGTTGTGATTGGTTGTTTTCTGATTTGGAGAGGGTTGTGTTGTGATTGGTTGTTTTCTGATTGAGAGAGGGTTGTGTTGTGATTGGTTGTTTTCTGATTGAGAGAGGGTTGTGTTCTGATTGAGAGAGGGTTGTGTTGTGATTGGTTGTGTTCTGATTGAGAGAGGGTTGTGTTGTGATTGGTTGTTTTCTGATTTGGAGAGGGTTGTGTTGTGATTGGTTGTTTTCTGATTGAGAGAGGGTTGTGTTGTGATTGGTTGTTTTCTGATTGAGAGAGGGTTGTGTTCTGATTGAGAGAGGGTTGTGTTCTGATTGAGAGAGGGTTGTGTTCTGATTGAGAGAGGGTTGTGTTGTGATTGGTTGTGTTCTGATTGAGAGAGGGTTGTGTTGTGATTGGTTGTTTTCTGATTGAGAGAGGGTTGTGTTCTGATTGAGAGAGGGTTGTGTTGTGATTGGTTGTTTTCTGATTGAGAGAGGGTTGTGTTCTGATTGAGAGAGGGTTGTGATTTTGTAGTATAGCTGTATAGCTGTTTCAAACTGGTCATATATGGAGAAAGATCAAGACAGCTGTTTGTATTGTTTGAAAAGGAATACATTTAGATTGTGTAGCACTGTGATAATTCAATTTATATCTTTCTGCTGTAAGAGCAATGTAGTAAAACACAAATGGCATGAAAGGAGAGTAACTAAAGAGAATGATATGGCCAGAAGATAATCAAACCATCTCAGGAAAAGACTTCTGTACCCCTAACCAGTCTATTGGTTTTGATACACAGAACACCAACACACACTCCCCCTTTCCCGGTGAGAACAGATCCCCATGTGTAGTTAGGCATAGCCTGTTGGCACGTCTGCTAATGTGTACAACATTCCTCATGTTATTTTCATCATCAGCAGAGTGTGTTTGATTAGGCGAAGCTGCATCACTGCCATAGAAATGGAATTCCGTTTCTTTGATCACTCCAAGGCAACCAGTCCCATAGCAACGTTAGCACCAAACCTGTTCTGACGGGTCCATAAATGGCATTAATATACACAGATCACCCGCATCAAATTACTGCAAAGACTACAGATGCTGAAAACGAAGGGGGAAAGTCCCGTTTAATATTTATAGTTTGACTGTAAAAGAGGTAACAGATTGCAGCTGTAACGAGCCTCAGCTTGGGGAGATGACATGAAAACCGCTAATAATCAGTTGTTCCTTCGATAAGTGGTTATCGGGAATAGCTTGTGTAAAAGGTCTCCTCTGTAAAACATGTTCAATCTGGCGTCAGTCGGTTGATCTGTGCCACAAATACCACAGGGTTTTGACATCACAAAAGGCTAAGGTCGGGGGGGGGGGTCATGAAGTCAGCAGACGAACAATGGATTCACTGCGGTTCCATCTGGATTCATACTACACATAGGACATGTCCTCTGTCTGACAGAGTTGTAGGTCTTCTCCTAACGTAGGACATGTCCTCTGTCTGACAGACAGCGTTGTAGTCCTTCTCCTAACGTAGGACATGTCCTCTGTCTGACAGACAGCGTTGTAGTCCTTCTCCTAACGTAGGACATGTCCTCTGTCTGACAGACAGCGTTGTAGTCCTTCTCCTAACGTAGGACATGTCCTCTGTCTGACAGACAGCGTTGTAGTCCTTCTCCTAACGTAGGACATGTCCTCTGTCTGACAGACAGCGTTGTAGTCCTTCTCCTAACATAGGACATGTCCTCTGTCTGACAGACAGCGTTGTAGTCCTTCTCCTAACGCCGTAGTACGCCTGTCACATGAAGCTAGTTCCTCGAACAAACGAGGGGTTGTCTGAGGACAGCTTGCGTGTCCTGGGGGGCTTTCCTCTCACAGTGTGGTGAATATTACCCATAATGCACCTGCCAACAGAATAATGACACCGCAAAGCAATGCCGGGTAACGCTCTTTACACTAAGTTTCTCTTATGCCTGTGTAGTTAAGTGTTACCCTATGCCAACATATCAATACATCCACTATGCCAACATATCAATACATCCACTATGCCAACATATCAATACATCCACTATGCCAACATATCAATACATCCACTATGCCAACATATCAATACATCCACTATGCCAACATATCAATACATCCACTATGACAACATATCAATACATCCACTATGCCAACATATCAATACATCCACTATGCCAACATATCAATACATCCACTATGCCAACATATCAATACATCCACTATGCCAACATATCAATACATCCACTATGCCAACATATCAATACATCCACTATGCCAACATATCAATACATCTACTATGCCAACATATCAATACATCCACTATGCCAACATATCAATACATCCACTATGCCAACATATCAATACATCCACTATGCCAACATATCAATACATCCACTATGCCAACATATCAATACATCCACTATGCCAACATATCAATACATCCACTATGCCAACATATCAATACATCCACTATGCCAATATATCAATACATCCACTATGCCAACATATCAATACATCCACTATGCCAACATATCAATACATCCACTATGCCAACATATCAATACATCTACTATGCCAACATATCAATACATCCACTATGCCAACATATCAATACATCCACTATGCCAACATATCAATACATCCACTATGCCAACATATCAATACATCCACTATGCCAACATATCAATACATCCACTATGCCAACATATCAATACATCCACTATGCCAACATATCAATACATCCACTATGCCAACATATCAATACATCCACTATGCCAACATATCAATACATCCACTATGCCAATATATCAATACATCCACTATGCCAACATATCAATACATCCACTATGCCAACATATCAATACATCCACTATGCCAACATATCAATACATCTACTATGCCAACATATCAATACATCCACTATGCCAACATATCAATACATCCACTATGCCAACATATCAATACATCCACTATGCCAACATATCAATACATCCACTATGCCAACATATCAATACATCCACTATGCCAACATATCAATACATCCACTATGCCAACATATCAATACATCCACTATGCCAACATATCAATACATCCACTATGCCAATATATCAATACATCTACTATGCCAACATATCAATACATCCACTATGCCAACATATCAATACATCCACTATGCCAACATATCAATACATCTACTATGCCAACATATCAATACATCCACTATGCCAACATATCAATACATCTACTATGCCAACATATCAATACATCCACTATGCCAACATATCAATACATCCACTATGCCAACATATCAATACATCCACTATGCCAACATATCAATACATCCACTATGCCAACATATCAATACATCTACTATGCCAACATATCAATACATCCACACACAGTTATGGTGAGAATATAAGGTTTACTTCTGTTGACCCTATGGGCCTTGGTCAAAAGTAATGCACTATATAGGGGAAAAGGGGTGGTATTTGGGACGCACTAACGCCATGTTAGTTTATTGTGATGATCATGCAGCAACCGGTAGCTAAATAAAGGTCACGTCAAGTTCATCCACTGATGCAACATATCTTATCAGACATAACAGGACTGCTAAGAGGAATGCTTAAAGGGACCATTCAACCTCATAGCCATCCTCTCCAGCACCACTCCAACCTCAACATATCTTATCAGACATAACAGGACTGCTAAGAGGAATGCTTAAAGGGACCATTCAACCTCATAGCCATCGTCTCCAGCACCACTCCAACCTCAACATATCTTATCAGACATAACAGGACTGCTAAGAGGAATGCTTAAAGGGACCATTCAACCTCATAGCCATCCTCTCCAGCACCACTCCAACCTCAACATATCTTATCAGACAGGACTGCTAAGAGGAATGCTTAAAGGGACCATTCAACCTCATAGCCATCCTCTCCAGCACCACTTCAAACTCAACATATCTTATCAGACAGGACTGCTAAGAGGAATGCTTAAAGGGACCATTCAACCTCATAGCCATCCTCTCCAGCACCACTTCAAACTCAACATATCTTATCAGACAGGACTGCTAAGAGGAATGCTTAAAGGGACCATTCAACATCATAGCCATCCTCTCCAGCACCACTTCAAACTCAACATATTTGAAAATGGCACGTTTCTATGTTTAGTAGCACTTGTTGGCTGAAGCTAGACGTACCAAACGAGTGTGCTAGCACACTCCCTTAAAAAGACCTTCAATTTAAAAATTATAAAAGAGCGGCAATAGTAATGTTTGTCCATTTTGAGACGCCGTAGCCAGTATACACTTCCTCAAAATAGTCTGAATTAATCTAAGATAACTCAAGAAATCTGTTTTTTTGCCGAAGTGATCTTAGTGATCTTACATCTAACTAAGATGTTTGGTGCAGTGTTTTTCAATGAAGAAATGTGCATGAAAACAAGTCGTCTTATGTTGAATGACAACAAAGATTTTATTGAAGAATCCCTACCGTTGACCAATCACCGACCAAGGGGTGGAAACTTCAGACACGGAACTTAGGCTTGCCTCCAGAAAAAAACTGTGTGTGGACGAACAGCTGAAAAAACCCTGACCGAAGTCCCAAACTAACAAAAATGTCACTAAATGCTATAATACAGGAAATGCACGAACTCTACCGAACTGTTTTGGCACCCTATTCCCTATATACTGCACTACTTTTGACCAGGGCCCTTAGGGTAGTGATCAAAAGCAGTGCACTATGTTTGGGAATAGGGTGCCATTTGGGACGTAAACTAAGTCAAGTCAAGTAAGTCATCTGTGTGTTGCCAAGCCAAGGCTTTAACCGTCACGATCAGGTACGTTAGACAGACAACCCCACAGTGAGAATAACCGCACAGGTCTGGTAGCTAATAGCTAGCTAAAACAGATCTGTGACAAGGCCAACACAGTTAGCCCTCCATAAGCTTTGGATCAGAGGTTAGAATTATAACTGAAACCAGGAGTTTACGGTGGAAAGACAGCAGTTTCCAAATGGAGCCCTAGGGGCCCTGGACAAAAGTAGTGCACTGAATAGGTGCCATACACTCCAGTATTATCCAGAGCAGTTTGGAGGACCTACACTCCAGTATTATCCAGAGCAGTTTGGAGGACCTACACTCCAGTATTATCCAGAACATTTTGATCAGACCTACACTCCATTATTATGCAGAGCAGTTTGGAGGACCTACACTCCATTATTATGCAGAGCAGTTTGGAGGACCTACACTCCAGTATTATCCAGAGCAGTTTGGAGGACCTACACTCCAGTATTATCCAGAGCAGTTTGGAGGACCTACACTCCAGTATTATCCAGAGCAGTTTGGAGGACCTACACTCCAGTATTATCCAGAGCAGTTTGGAGGACCTACACTCCAGTATTATCCAGAATAGTTTGGAGGACCTACACTCCAGTATTACCCAGAGCAGTTTGGAGGATCTACACTCCAGTATTACCCAGAGCAGTTTGGAGGACCTACACTACAGTATTATCCAGAGCAGTTTGGAGGACCTACACTCCAGTATTACCCAGAGCAGTTTGGAGGATCTACACTCCAGTATTACCCAGAGCAGTTTGGAGGACCTACACTCCAGTATTACCCAGAGCAGTTTGGAGGATCTACACTCCAGTATTATCCAGAGCAGTTTGGAGGACCTACACTCCAGTATTACCCAGAGCAGTTTGGAGGATCTACACTCCAGTATTATCCAGAACATTTTGGAGGATCTACACTCCAGTATTGCTGTATAACTATTCACGATGTAGTATACCAACACAGTTGGTGCTGTTTACTTAGTAAATGTTAATGAAGGAACTTAATACACGCCTTGGGATAGTAGCTAATGCGGATACTGTCACTTTTAAAGTTCCTCACTGAGAATACTGTGTGTTTTGACGCGATGCTATGCAACATGATCTGACTCCAACCTATTAGCCTACAGGTCTCTCCACTTTGTCTGAGTTGGACTGAGTGCAGAAACATATGTAAATGGGTTTCACGCTGAGCTCTAGCACTCTGTTAACAGCATTAGCCTTACAGCCGTAGGGCTACAGTACATACACAAGGCCTCCACACCATCCTTTTAAAGAAGGAGAGCACAAAAGGGTCTTTGTGTACCCCCACCGCCCCCTCTAACCCCTCCTCCCCCAGGACTTACCTGAACATAGTCCACACTCCTCCCCAGGGCTTTGAAGGCTGTGTACATTACTTCCCTCTTGCCTCCCCACTTCTGCATGATGCAGACACATTTATTATTGAGCACAAGGCGCGAGATGGCCTGCAGGCTCTCAGCGTACATCTCGTCCGTCTCCTCAGATCCTCGGTGGTGGTAGTTATTTTTCCAGACGTACGTGGTGGCTTTATCCCACCCCATGATCTCCCGGAAGATCTCCATCATGTACTTGTCGTCCTCGTTATTCCCGTCGATCACCATGATGACCTTGATGCCCGGGTAGGTCAACCTCTTGACCGATACCAAACACTTCCTCAGGTAGGCCGGGTCCTCCTGATAGGCTGCAATGCACAGGGCCAGTGATTTGGTGAGTTTGATGGGCGTCTCCATGGATCTCCTCATGTTCCGGTGTTCTAGGACAGCAAACAGGCTCTGGATGATAAGGTGGATGACCAGGATGGCCCCGTACAGCCCAAAGGACAAGTGGTTTCGTGCCGTGGTGAAAAACTGGTAGCCCATTATGTAGGCGGTAGAGATCCCCACGAGGAGCGAGACTCCAAACATTGTCGTCCCGAAAATTCTTAGGTAGGTGAGAGCTTTGTCACATTTCATCTGGAAAAGCAAACAAGAACAGAGTCATTGTCAATGTCAAATGAGATGACAGTAGAGACATACAGTGGGATCAATAATGAGATGACAGTGGGATCAATAATGAGATGACAGTAGAGACCTACAGTGGGATCAATAATGAGATGACAGTAGAGACCTACAGTGGGATCAATAATGAGATGACAGTAGAGACATACAGTGGGATCAATAATGAGATGACAGTAGAGACCTACAGTGGGATCAATAATGAGATGACAGTAGAGACCTACAGTGGGATCAATAATGAGATGACAGTAGAGACCTACAGTGGGATCAATAATGAGATGACAGTGGGATCAGTAATGAGATGACAGTAGAGACATACAGTGGGATCAATAATGAGATGACAGTAGAGACATACAGTGGGATCAATAATGAGATGACAGTAGAGACATACAGTGGGATCAATAATGAGATGACAGTAGAGACATACAGTGGGATCAATAATGAGATGACAGTAGAGACATACAGTCGGATCAATAATGAGATGACAGTAGAGACATACAGTGGGATCAATAATGAGATGACAGTAGAGACATACAGTCGGATCAATAATGAGATGACAGTGGGATCAATAATGAGATGACAGTAGAGACCTACAGTGGGATCAATAATGAGATGACAGTAGAGACCTACAGTGGGATCAATAATGAGATGACAGTAGAGACATACAGTGGGATCAATAATGAGATGACAGTAGAGACCTACAGTGGGATCAATAATGAGATGACAGTAGAGACATACAGTGGGATCAATAATGAGATGACAGTAGAGACCTACAGTGGGATCAATAATGAGATGACAGTAGAGACCTACAGTGGGATCAATAATGAGATGACAGTAGAGACATACAGTGGGATCAATAATGAGATGACAGTAGAGACCTACAGTGGGATCAATAATGAGATGACAGTAGTGACACTGGGAGGACATTGATATGGTAATTACTAAATGAACACAGCTTCAGATATTAATTGGTCAACTTGTTAGAGATATACAGAAGACATAATGATGATAATGATGATATATGTTCCTAATAATCACCATAATGATGATAATGATGATAAATGTACCTAATAATCATCATTACGATGCGTCACTGCAAAATCTCTTCCCTAACTCTACACTGTCACCATAGCAACAGACTCCATGTTTCACAACAACAACAAAAAACGGGTTCAGACAGACTGTAAACAGACTCCTCCCATCTCTCTCTCCCTTACAACCCACTCCCCAAAATCCCCCTCTAAATGTCAGATGGTTCTCTATGGCCGATTGTTCCAAGTCTCTTTATGAATGCTGCATCCCATCTGCTGGGCAGACGTACGAGTCGAGCGAGAGAGCGAGCACCACCCTCTGACATCATCTGTTTATATCTCCGTGGGAAGACAAGAGCAGGGAAATGTAAAACGCTGCCTCTCCACTAAAGACCCTTCTGTCACATTGAACAATATGGTGGTACATTTGATCAGTTGAGGCTGTAGGAGGGTGGCACCTTTTGTTTAAGGCTTAGACATGTGATAGTTTAAGTGACACTTCAAGGTGTCTAATGCTGTTGAAAAGCAATGAAACACTATCACGGCTTGTTTTATTTGAATGCCAGTTTTTTGGGTCTCCACTAAAGACCCTTCTGTCACAGTGAAGCAGGTAGTAGTGCATCTTGTTACTTTGTTTTAATTAAAGATCTTGGATCTATCATAAGTGACACTTTGATGTGTCCAATGCTGCCTGCATGGGTCTGTCCAGTAACACTAAAGACCCATCTGTCACAACGGAGAACAATGTGGTACTTCTTGGTCAAGTAAAGGCTGAGGTCGTCTTAGTAGGCTATATTAAAGGCTGAGGTCGTCTTAGTAGGCTATATTAAAGGCTTAGGTCGTCTTGGTAGGCTATATTAAAGGCTGAGGTCGTCTTAGTAGGCTATATTAAAGGCTGAGGTCGTCTTAGTAGGCTATATTAAAGGCTGAGGTCGTCTTAGTAGGCTATATTAAAGGCTGAGGTTGTCTTAGTAGGCTATATTAAAGACTGAGGTCGTCTTAGTAGGCTATATTAAGGCTGAGGTCGTCTTAGTAGGCTATATTAAAGGCTGAGGTCGTCTTAGTAGGCTATATTAAAGGCTGAGGTCGTCTTAGTAGGCTATATTAAAGGCTGAGGTCGTCTTGGTAGGCTATATTAAAGGCTGAGGTCTTAGTAGGCTATATTAAAGTAGGCTATATTAAAGGCTGAGGTCGTCTTAGTAGGCTATATTAAAGGCTGAGGGTGTCTTGGTAGACTACACTAAAGACTGAGGGCGTCTTGGTAGACTACATTAAAGGCTGAGGTCGTCTTGGTAGACTACAGTAAAGGGTGAGGTCGTCTTGGTAGACTACAGTAAAGACTGAGGTCGTCTTGGTAGACTACACTAAAGACTGAGGTCGTCTTGGTAGACTACATTAAAGGCTGAGGTCGTCTTGGTAGACTACAGTAAAGGCTGAGGGCGTCTTGGTAGACTACACTAAAGGCTTATATGTAGTCTAAGTTGCTGTCCAAGTCTGTCTAAAAGCAAAGAACCCCTGACATGTCTTGTTTGACTTGTGCTTGTAATTAGAGTTTTTAAATCAGCCGCCTCCTTGACTTGGATTAGGGACTGGAACGGGAACAGTGACATATAGAATACTGCATGCATGGGTCTCTCTCCACGTGACCTAAAGCAGTAGGTGTAAAAGAAACGCCTGAACTAGATCCTCTACATAATGGTCTGGAACTAGATCCCCCTACATACTGGTCTGGAACTAGATCCTCTACATACTGGTCTGGAACTAGATCCTCTACATACTGGTCTGGAACTAGATCCTCTACATACTGGTCTGGAACTAGATCCCCCTACATACTGGTCTGGAACTAGATCCCCTACATAATGGTCTGGAACTAGATCCCCCTACATAATGGTCTGAAACTAGATCCCCCTACATACTGGTCTGGAACTAGATCCTCTACATAATGGTCTGGAACTAAATCCCCCTACATACTGGTCTGGAACTAGATCCTCTACATACTGGTCTGGAACTAGATCCTCTACATACTGGTCTGAAACTAGATCCTCTACATACTGGTCTGGAACTAGATCCCCTACATAATGGTCTGAAACTAGATCCCCCTACATACTGGTCTGAAACTAGATCCCCTACATACTGGTCTGGAACTAGATCCTCTACATACTGGTCTGAAACTAGATCCCCTACATACTGGTCTGGAACTAGATTCTCTACATACTGGTCTGGAACTAGATCCTCTACATACTGGTCTGGAACTAGATCCTCTACATACTGGTCTGGAACTAGATCCCCTACATAATGGTCTGAAACTAGATCCCCCTACATACTGGTCTGAAACTAGATCCCCTACATACTGGTCTGAAACTAGATCCCCTACATACTGGTCTGAAACTAGATCCCCTACATAATGGTCTGGAACTAGATCCTCTACATACTGGTCTGAAACTAGATCCCCTACATAATGGTCTGGAACTAGATCCTCTACATACTGGTCTGAAACTAGATCCCCTACATAATGGTCTGAAACTAGATCCCCTACATACTGGTCTGAAACTAGATCCCCTACATAATGGTCTGGAACTAGATCCTCTCCATACTGGTCTGGAACTAGATCCCCCTACATACTGATCTGAAACTAGATCCCCTACATAATGGTCTGAAACTAGATCCCCTACATACTGGTCTGGAACTAGATCCCCCTACATAATGGTCTGAAACTAGATCCTCTACATAATGGTCTGGAACTAGATCCCCTACATACTGGTCTGGAACTAGATCCCCTACATAATGGTCTGGAACTAGATCCCCTACATAATGGTCTGGAACTAGATCCCCCTACATACTGGTCTGAAACTAGATCCTCTACATACTGGTCTGGAACTAAATCCACCTACATACTGGTCTGAAACTAGATCCTCTCCATACTGGTCTGAAACTAGATCCTCTACATACTGGTCTGAAACTAGATCCTCTACATACTGGTCTGAAACTAGATCCCCCTACATACTGGTCTGAAACTAGATCCTCTACATACTGGTCTGAAACTAGATCCCCTACATACTGGTCTGAAACTAGATCCTCTACATACTGGTCTGAAACTAGATCCTCTACATACTGGTCTGAAACTAGATCCCCTACATACTGGTCTGAA
>NW_025745314.1:340744-365744 GCF_021184085.1 Oncorhynchus gorbuscha
CAGCGGGGAAAACCTAAACTCTGAGGCTTTTACAGTTGAGATGAAATACAACACTGCGGCCAGAGCAGAGCTGAGCATTAGCTGAAACTGGGCCAAGAGGACTTGAAGTCTGTTCTGTGCAACAACTGAAATATAATCGTGGCAATGACTGGAGTCAATGGACTTTACAGCTCTAAAAGGAATACCTGCTGTAGTCAAAAACACTTTATTAATGTAGTGGTCTACCGCCGTGGAGGTGCAGTTCACACCTGGTCAGTGACACCAAATCCCCTATATAGTGCACTACTTTTTTACCAGAGCCCTGTAGGCCACAGCTGTATGAAGTGCACTAGATAGGGAATAGGGTGCCATTTGGGACACACAAATGCCCACACTTGATATAACTTTAATAACCCTTGTCTTGGTAACAGTTGTCTTGGTAATAGTTGTCTTGGTAACACGTGTCTTGCTAACAGTTGTCTTGCTAACTGTTGTCTTGGTAACACTTGTCTTCGTAACACTTGTCTTCGTAACACTTGTCTTGCTAACAGTTGTCATGCTAAAAGTTGTCTTGCTAACAATTGTCTTGCTAAAAGTTGTCTTGCTAACAGTTGTCTTGCTAAATGTTGTCTTGCTAACACGCGTCTTGCTAACACTTGTCTTGCTAACACGCGTCTTGCTAACACGCGTCTTGCTAACACTTGTCTTGCTAACACTTGTCTTGGTAACACTTGTCTTGCTAAACGTTGTCTTGCTAACACTTGTCTTGCTAACACTTGTCTTGCTAACACTTGTCTTGCTAACACTTGTCTTGGTAACACTTGTCTTGCTAAACGTTGTCTTGCTAACACTTGTCTTGCTAACACTTGTCTTGGTAACACTTGTCTTGGTAACACTTGTCTTGCTAAACGTTGTCTTGCTAACACTTGTCTTGCTAACACTTGTCTTGGTAACACTTGTCTTGCTAACACTTGTCTTGCTAACACTTGTCTTGCTAACACTTGTCTTGGTAACACTTGTCTTGCTAACACTTGTCTTGCTAACACTTGTCTTGGTAACACTTGTCTTGCTAACACTTGTCTTGCTAACACTTGTCTTGCTAACACTTGTCTTGATAATACTTGTCTTGCTAACACTTGTCTTGCTAACAGCAGTCTTGCAAACACTTGTCTTGGTAACAGTTGCTTGCTAAACGTTGTCTTAATAACCCTTGTCTTGGTAACTGTTGCCTTGCTAACAGTGTGTGTAGAAGGAGGATGAAAGGATAGAAGAGGGTTGTTGAATGAAAAAACAAGACATTGAATTGACATTCTCAGGTGTATGGTGAGGTGGAACTTCATGTGTGGAATAATCAATCAATCAATCAAATGGTGTACCATCACCATGAATATATGGCTTCAATGGCTCTTACACCTTACAGCATGTGCAGAAGGGGGAAATGTATCTGGATAGAAGGGGGTTATTGAAGGAAAAAATCAGTTGGTGTCCTGTATTTAATAAATGTTAAAGTGATGTCCTTGTGTTGCTGGATGGGATTTAGCGTAGCACTTACAGACTGCACGCTGAAGTGGAACCTCATGTGTAGTCATGGAGACCAGTAAAGTTAGATCCCCGTCCCATAATCTATAGTTTCATACCGCATGTGTGTTACATGCCAATACAGTAACGTATACTATATTACAGTACTGTAGTTCAAGACGACAGAGATTCCACTTCATGTCTGAGAGGCGCAGCTGCAGTGAAATGAAGACGGCCCTCAATACTGCCATTATAAATGTCAGGAAACACATGCCTCATGACGACTATTCTATAGCAGATTAAAAAACAGGAGCGGAATGACCAGGGATCCTTGTTCAAGATGTTAATCATATATACAGCACTGTACTATCTCAAAGCTTGCTACTGTAGTTAGCTACTTGTAGTTCTTGCTAGGCTTGCTTCTGTAGTTAGCTACTTGTAGTTCTTGCTAGGCTTGCTTATATGGTTAGCTACTTGTAGTTCTTGCTAGGCTTGCTTATATGGTTAGCTACTTGTAGTTCTTGTAGCTTGCTTACATGTATTTCTTGCTTGCTTCTATAGTTAGCTACTTGTAGTTCTTGCTAGGCTTACTTCTGTAGTTAGCTAGTTCTTGTAGTTCTTGCTAGGCTTGCTTATATGGTTAGCTACTTGTAGTTCTTGCTTGCTTCTGAAGTTAGCTACTTGTAGTTCTTGCTTGCTTCTGTAGTTAGCTACATGTATTTCTTGCTTGCTTCTATAGTTAGCTACTTGTAGTTCTTGCTAGGCTTACTTCTGTAGTTAGCTACTTGTAGTTCTTGCTAGGCTTGCTTATATGGTTAGCTACTTGTAGTTCTTGCTAGGCTTGCTTATATAGTTAGCTACTTGTAGTTCTTGCTTGCTTCTGAAGTTAGCTACTTGTAGTTCTTGCTTGCTTCTGTAGTTAGCTACATGTATTTCTTGCTTGCTTCTATAGTTAGCTACTTGTAGTTCTTGCTAGGCTTACTTCTGTAGTTAGCTACTTGTAGTTCTATCTAGGCTTGCTACTGTAGTTAGTTCAGATCAAACCTTCTCTTGAACTGAACTTATAAGCAAACTCAATGAACAAAAGTCACTGAGGTTCTGAGGTTCGGAAACGTGATTAAGAGACAACTAGTAATGTGTCAAAAGGGTGTGTGTGTGTGTGTGGTTGTGTGTGTGTGTGAAGTGACGTCCCCCGTCCCCCCCTCCTCCCCTTAACCCTCTTGTAGTTTCCGGAACCCTATGTAGATGTACAGCCTTTCCCTGCGGCTGCAGTATTCTCCCTGGTGGGGGAATCATGTTGTCATTAAGTGTTACATCATTAAATGGAACACCCTACTCTTCTTCCTCTCCTGATTGGAATCAGCTGTAGTAGTTACCATACAGCACAGAGTCTTCCCTCATACAACTCCCTCTCTCTTTCTGGATGGGTTGAACCTCAGGAAGAGGAGGAGACTGTGTGTGATGTTGAACTTGGGCGGTGATGGCGTCTTGCCATCCTTGGCTCCTGGATACGTTCCTGATTCAGCTTGCTCTCTGACTCATCCATCACATCTCTCTGCCCCTCCCTCCTTCCTGTCTGGTCCGGTCAGTGATCCTCCACCACTACTACTTATTGTTGCTCTAGCTCCCTTACTTTCTGCTACTCACCTCCTCTTTATGCTTCCCTCGCTCCTAGCTTCCCTTCTTCCCTCCATCCCAGCTTCCCTCCTTCCCAGCTTTCCTCCCTCCCAGCTTCCCTCTTTCCCAACTTCATTCCCTCCCATCTTCCTTCCTTCACTCCCTCCCATCTTCCTTCCTTCCCTCTTTCCCAACTTCATTCCTTCCCTGCTTCCCTCCCATCTTCCTTCCTTCCCTCCCTCCCATCTTCCTTCCTTCCCTCTTTCCCAACTTCATTCCTTCCCTGCTTCCCATCTTCCTTCCTTCCCTCTTTCCCAACTTCATTCCTTCCCTGCTTCCCTCCCTCCCTCCCATCTTCCTTCCTTCCCTCCCTCCCATCTTCCTTCCTTCCCTGCCTCCCAGCTTTCCCGCTTCCCTGCCTACCTGCTTCCCAGCCTGCAGTGTTGAAGCATGGCTGGCAAGGCCCTGACTGGGAGCACTAATACGGAACAGGCGTGGAATGCTTCCTGTGTAAATACACTAACTAACTCATTAGTGGATAGTCCTACAGAACTCTTCCTCTGTAAATACACAAATCACCTCATTGGTGGATAGTCCTACAGAACTCTTCCTCTGTAAATACACAAACCACCTCATTGGTGGATAGTCCTACAGAACTCTTCCTCTGTAAATACACAAACCACCTCATTGGTGGATAGTCCTACAGAACTCTTCCTCTGTAAATACACAAACCACCTCATTGGTAGATATAACCCTCAGAGTTCTTGATTGCACACTGTATATAGTGTAGGTGGGATTAGATAGGAAGAGTACGCCTACTAGAAATGGGATAAATGGTAGTCTGAAATGCAGACATAAACAATGCATTAGTTTGTGTGTGTTGCCATCTCTCTGTGTAAGTTGTTGAGCAATGGCCCACACGTAGACACAGGCATGCTGAGTCATGACTTTCCTCATAGTAAGGATGAGTAAGTAACCTTGTCCGAGCCAGAACGGACAAACAACTTTCCTCACAGGCAGCGGGCTTATTGTGACAAAGTTATTGTTAAACTATAAATGTGTACTGGTCCGGTAGATCAGGGATTCCCCAACTTGGTCATGGAGCACCCCTTGGGTGCACATTTATATAATAATAATAATAATATAATATGCCATTTAGCAGACGCTTTTATCCAAAGCGACTTACAGTCATGTGTGCATACATTCTACGTATTTAGTTGTTCCCCCCTCAAGCACTACACATCTGAATCAAAGGGTTGATTATTTAAATCGGTTGTGTAGTGCTAAGGGAAAAACGCACCCGGGGGGGTGTGGTCATGTGGTCATGTGGTCATGTTCAACCATTTAATAACAATGTCATAACTGTGGCTGAGGAAGTAGATAAAAGCTGGGTATCTGACCTATGATGCCTGCCATCTGTCATAACAATGTTGACAATATAGTGACATATATTGAAAGGGAAGTCGGCCCACAGGTTTATGTCGTGGCTGTGTTAAACCGAGAATTCTTAGTTGCTACATTCATTTTTGGACGTATTAATGAATGAATTTTAAAAAACAGAGCCTGATTTGTTATTGTTTCAAGTGAGGATTCCAGCTTTAAGCATCTCCATATATGTTGAGTTGAGGACTCCCACCTCTCAACAGGAGTCTTCATGTGGTTATAATGAATGACAGCATGTACCCTTGCAGTCATGTGGTTTTGTTTTCACACAGTTCAAAGCATGTATTTGATCATTTGACCATTTACAGTCATATCCCACTGGGCACACACTGTTTGAAACAACATCGTTTCCACGTCATTTTAATTAAATTATGTTGAACCAACATGGAATTAAATTACGTCGAACTAACGTGGAATAGACGTTGAATTGACATCTGTGCCCAGTGGGATATTTTACTTTCAGAAATGAAAATAGTCTACTTTATACTGTAGGTGTACATCTTTGGAAAAAAAAATATAATCCCGACACAACAGATGAGATATGATTATCTCCATAAAGTATAAGCTTATCATAAATAACCTGCTATGGAATCAAGTCAACTCAACACCACGAGCTAAATAACCTGCTGTGGAATCAATACAACTCAAAACCACGAGCTAAATAAACTGCTGTGGAATCAATACAACTCAAAACCACGAGCTAAATAAACTGCTGTGGAATCAAGTCAACTCAACACCACGAGCTAAATAAACTGCTGTGGAATCAAGTCAACTCAACACCACGAGCTAAATAACCTGCTGTGGAATCAAGCTAAATAAACTCTGTGGAACTCAACTCAAACCACGAGCTAAATAAACTGCTGTGGAATCAAGTCAACTCAACACCACGAGCTAAATAAACTGCTGTGGAATCAAGTCAACTCAAAACCACGAGCTAAATAAACTGCTGTGGAATCAAGTCAACTCAACACCACGAGCTAAATAAACTGCTGTGGAATCAATACTGCAACTCAACTCAACACCACGAGCTAAATAAACTGCTGTGGAATCAATAGTCAACTCAAAACCACGAGCTAAATAAACTGCTGTGGAATCAATACAACTCAAAAACCTAAATAACTATGGAATCAAGCTAAATAAATAACCTGCTGTGGAATCAAGTCAACTCTAAATAACCTGCTGTGGAATCAAGTCAACTCAAACCACGAGCTAAATAACCTGCTATGGAAAATAAACTGCTAAATAACCTGTGGAATCAAGTCAACTCAAAACCACGAGCTAAATAAACTGCTGTGGAATCAAGCTAAATAACCTCTGTGGAATCAAGTCAACTCAAAACCACGAGCTCTGTGGAAACTCAAAAAATAAATAAACTGCTGTGGAATCAAGTCAACTCAAAACCACGAGCTAAATAAACTGCTGTGGAATCAATGCTGGGCTGCTATTTATGTGTTTCGAACCCCGCGCGCATCCACGCTGAGGGTCTATAAAACGCCTGAGCGGGAAAGGGAGGAAGTTCAAAGATTGTTGTGTCCTTGAATAAAGAGGGAACTTCACCCTAATTGGCTCCAGTACTACTGTGGCTGACCGTGTAAAACACCATATTTCACTGCGTCTGACCCGTGTATATGACAATAAATACAAAATAAATCAAATACTGTATCCATGGAAAAAACGACATTTCGAACCTACTGAACGTGCTCTGAAGGAAACCCAATAGCTGCCTTGTCATTGGCTCAAGCACCCCTGCGATTCGAATGACGTATGAGGCCGTGACGTCGACATATGTTTTATTCTAACGGTGCAATAAATGATTTGGGCAGTGATTATGTCCATCCTCGATGGAGTACCGTGTGAATCCAGTTTACGTTATGGTGTAGTTTTGTTTTATCCCCGTAGGCAGCAGGGAATAATAAAGAACTACCTTGTTTCGACTTTATAGTTCCACTATTTAATTTATCCATTCAGCATATTGGCTGAGATTAATGCAATACTACTGTCTATAAAAAATAAATAAAAAAGTCGTAACCAAACCACACATCAACATGTCTACAGGACTGTTCTGTATGGGGTATATCCTACCATATCCCAAACATATGCCATAGTACTTTAATATAACGACCACTAAATACTTTCCACACCCTGACAGATACAGCATCACGATTCATTGACGTGGATTAAACCATGACTTGGCAACGACCGGACAATCATGACATGTCAATGAACTTTAGTTGCCAAGTTTTATCCAAAGCTCCATTCATTGAATTCAAATGATTCTAAATGAAAATGTCAAACAAAATAAAAATGTATGTTCTCATAATGAAATAAAAACAGCTAGTTAGTTGATAACAAAGTTGTCAAAGTGAATAATATTGATGTGATGGGCATACCTTGGAGTAGCTGTGTGTGGCTGTGCCGTTTCTTTAAATGGATGCAGTCAGCATAGGCTCGGTTAGCAGCGTTCAACTTGGAGAAAACTTCTCAGCAACGTATCTTCTTGAGTCACCTTTGCAGAAACACTCATGAAGCTTCATAAAATGTCTCTTCATAAAGAAAAAAGTTTGTGCAATTTTCCAAGTCTCCTTGCTGTGAACGGTTAAAAACATGAATTCAAGTATTGTATTTTTTTTTTCTTCTTTTAACTTCTCTCTTTGCATACATTAATTATATAATGTATACATTTTAAATGTATACACATCATCTTGTTAGTCAACTTTGGCATAAGTGTAATATATACAACGAATAAAAGAAATAAACAAAATAAAGAAAAAAAGAAAAAACTGTCATTCAACAGTAGTCAATGTTGGTGAGAAGAGCTGTAGGTAATACAGGTTAAAGTCATGAACTGCCCAACCACGCTACTTTTACTACTTCTTCAGCGTCTAATTCCTTCCAGACGTCCTGGGTTTATGCTTCCTGCACGTAGCTCCTTACATTTCAAAAGACTCTTAACCAGGGAGAGTTTTTGGACTTGTTTTAATAAGGGGGGAAGGTTTGGGGATGAGGAGGAGCAACATATTGAGGAGAGAAGAGAAAAAAAAGTTGATGCCCACAAGTAAGTACCCCATTCAAACTTCTGAGACGTGGACCCGGGGATGGAGACGTGCCTTAGGCGAATTAACCTGAATGTTCTTGGGGGAATACATGCAGAGAGATTGCATTCGATTTTGAATACGTGCAATATGCTTTCGAAATCTGCAAATAGTTTCTTTACTACTTTGTATGGGGGTTTTCCATGACAATGTCAGAGTATAGCCTACAGGTAAAACACATAATCCTTTAGAAAAACAAAACAAAAAAACACTGCATTTAGTCGTTGTTATACTAGCTCGAAATAATAACTATTATTCTTGCAATATAACTTGCAATATTTTCCTGCTATCATTTCTGTGCCCGTAAAGACCGTAATTATCCATCTGGTATTTGTCTGCCATCCATCAGTAGGAGCGCAGTACAAGCATTGGCCAGCAGGGTGCGCCATATAATTCTAAACCCAGTACTAGAGCCCTTGCCATGGAATAGTCTACTGCGGAGTCATGTAATAAGATCTAAATATATGACTCTGGTCTACTGTAGATGCACAGTCATTGGACAAGGCACATTCCTCTACCCTGTGATGGAATTCAAATAGGTGTAAAAATGTCAATATCAGTCATTCTAAAAGCTAATCAAATGTCTAGCCACAGTATTTGCATTGTCCCCCCCCACCCTTTACCCTGCTGCTATTCTCAGTTTATTATCTATGCATAGTCACCATAACTCTACCTACATGTACATATTACCTCAATTACCTCGACTAACCGGAGCCCCCGCACATTGACTCCGTACCGGTACCCCCTGTCTATAGCCTCGCTATTGTTATTTTACTGCTGCTCTTTAATGATTTGTTACTTTTATTTCTTATTTTTTAATTATCTATTTTTTTTACCTAATATGTATTTTTCTTAAAACTGAAATGTTGGTTAAGGGCTTGTAAGTAAGCATTTCACCTGTTGTGATTAATTAGCTCATGTTTTCAACAGAGAAAAAGTGGTTTTCATCTACTGTCCCAAGAGCTTTGTATGTTATCATTATTGAATGTGACAGAAATTCCTAATTAAATGTCACTTGGCTGAAATTCCAAACATAATATATAAGATGAAAATAATATTGGTCGCTCACATTTCTTATTATTATAATCCCTGAGTTGAACACGAACAGATGGATCGAATGACATGTCATTGAAATACCCCACACAGCTGTGTGTGTTTATTTGTCCTGTATGAAACATATTCCTGCTCAAATGACTTTCTCTGCCAGGGAGGGACATTGTCATGGCCTGTTTGACAGGGGGCCAAATATGAGTACCCTTATTTCTCATGTCTATGTTGCCCAGCCACTATATTGATTTAAACAATGATACCCAATTACTTTTACCTTCCCCATGCACACGAATACACACACAAACACACACGAATACACACACAAACACACACGAATACACACACAAACACACACAAATACACACACAAACACACACAAATACACACACAAACACACACACAAACACACACACAATCGTTCCCCATCAGTGCTGCAGTCAGAACAACCACCTTGGATGGAGAGAGTCAGAGAGCGAGAGAGAGACAGAGAGACAGAGACACAGAGACACAGAGACACAGAGACACAGAGACCGAGAGAGACACAGAGACACAGAGACCGAGAGAGACACAGAGACAGAGAGAGACACAGAGACAGAGAGACACAGAGAAACAGAGACCGAGAGAGACACAGAGACACAGAGACACAGAGACCGAGAGAGACACAGAGACAGAGAGAGACACAGAGACAGAGAGACACAGAGAAACAGAGTCCGAGAGAGACAGAGAGAGAGAGACAGAGAGAGACACAGAGACACAGAGACCGAGAGAGACACAGAGACACAGAGACAGAGAGAGACACAGACACAGAGACCGAGAGAGACACAGAGACACAGAGACCGAGAGAGACACACAGAGAGAGAGAGACAGAGAGACAGAGAGAGAGACAGAGAGAGAGAGAGAGAGAGAGAGACAGAGAACATGAAGGGTTCTATGCTATTCCATCAGCCCAGAGAAGTGCTGAGGGCTGGGGAGTGATGAATTCAGGCCTTCACTGGTTTTCTTAGGATGCGTCCCAAATGGCACCCTATTCCCTATACAGTTCACTACTTTTGATCAGAGCCCTATGGGATTCCCTATGGGCTATGGTCAAAAGTAGTTCACTAAATAGGTAATAGGGTGTCATTTGGAACTCTAGCTCTCCCTGACTTTGATGAACAACAACCATATGTTTCCCAACTGAGGATGCCCAGAGCAGAAGCAATGGCAGCAGGCTAGGACACAAACCATGTATTGTTTTAAGGCCTAGTCAGTCTCGCCAACCAAGCACCAATCTAAACATCACGTTGGCTTCCTTGCTAGTGATAAAACAATTATGACATGCCATTAAATGTCTCTTTCCTTCCAAACAGTAGACTGTTGAGGTGTATAATTTTGGTACTGTTCCATTGGTTCATTTGGTTCCAAATTGGTTAAAGGTGAAAAAAAAGGCTTCTTGACAGCTTTTACCCCCAAGCCATACGACTCTTGAACAGTTCATCAAATGACTACCCGGACTATTTACATTGTCCCCAACCCCAACCCTCATTTTTACACTGCTGCTTCTCTCTGTTCATTATCCATGCGTAGTTACTTTACCTACATGTACATAATAAAGACAGGAAAGGGGGATACCTAGTCAGTTGTCCAACTGAATGTATTCAACTGTAATGTGTCTTTCATTTTGAATTTGTCAATCAAGTGCCTCTTAAGTATTTGAAAGTATATGACATTTTTTTGAAAATATCTAAACTGAATGTATTCAACTGTAATGTTGTCAGGCTTGACTCTTCTACTAGAAACAGTGGCACCTTTAGAGGAACGTTGCCTTTTAGTGTGTTGATTGTGTAAGACGTGAGACGGACTGTGAGAGGATGTTGTCATGGTTTAATGTCATGGGCAGAGAGACAATGTTCCCTTTCCTCAGATGAGTCAGGTGATTTTTAATCCATGTTGTCAGACTAAGCCTACAGGGCATCATGTGACAAGGCCCATAACTATTGCTAACAACACTCTGTTGACCAACCAGGAATCAAACCCTGGTATCCAGGATGAATGTGTTAGCTCGTCACGCTAAAGCCTAGGCATTAGCATGGAGAGATCATTTTTCTCATATACAGCACTTTAGGATCATAGAATTGAGGCTTTGATTTGTTCTCTTCTCTCCAGGCCCCTCTAAACTAGTGCAGTGATATCCAGGCCCCTCTAAACTAGTGCAGTGATATCCAGGCCCCTCTAAAGTAGTGCAGTGATATCCAGGCCCCTCTAAAGTAGTGCAGTGATATCCAGGCCCCTCTAAAGTAGTGCAGTGATATCCAGGCCCCTCTAAAGTAGTGCAGTGATATCCAGGCCCCTCTAAAGTAGTGCAGTGATATCCAGGCCCCTCTAAAGTAGTGCAGTGATATCCAGGCCCCTCTAAACTAGTGCAGTGATATCCAGGCCCCTCTAAACTAGTGCAGTGATATCCAGGCCCCTCTAAACTAGTGCAGTGATATCCAGGCCCCTCTAAAGTAGTGCAGTGATCTCCAGGCCCCTCTAAAGTAGTGCAGTGATATCCAGGTCCCTCTAAAGTAATGCAGTGATGTTCAGGCCCCTTTAAAGTAATGCAGTGATATCCAGGCCATTCTAAAGTAATGCAGTGATATCCAGGCCTCTCTAAAGTAATGCAGTGATCTCCAGGCCCCTCTAAATGAATGCAGTGATATCCAGGCCCCTCTAAAGTAATGCAGTGATATCCAGGCCCCTCTAAAGTAATGCAGTGATCTCCAGGACCCTCTAAAGTAATGCAGTGATATCCAGGCCTCTCTAAAGTAATGCAGTGATCTCCAGGCCCCTCTAAATTAATGCAGTGATCTCCAGGACCCTCTAAAGTAATGCAGTGGCCCCTCTAAGGTAATGCAGTGATTTCTTTTTTATTATAGGAAAAAAGTCTCTCCTCACCAAAACACAATCAGTCAGAGAAAAATAATATTTGGCATAGACTCCTAAGGTAAACATTACTCCCTCTCATACAGTAAATACATAGAGTTAAATCAATAACACTCCATCATACTATAGGACGACGTCATCACATATTGTCATGCCTCCTCCCGCTCTCCCTCTCTGGCGCTCAAGGGCGCCAGGCTGCCCTTCACTATCTGTCACCATTATGATGCACATCAGCGCTCATTGGACTCACCCTTGGGCCCCCTCACCTTGTTGATTGACCCGTCTATATCTGTCTGTTTCTCCGTTGGTTCCCCATGTCAGCATTCATGTTGTTATGTTTTCTCTTGTGCAGACACTGTCCGTGTTCTGTTCCTGTCTGTGTTCTGTTCCTGTCCGTGTCCTGTTCCTGTCTGTGTTCTGTTCCTGTCTGTGTTCTGTTCCTGTCTGTGTTCTGTTCCTGTCCGTGTTCTGTTCCTGTCCGTGTTCTGTTCCTGTCCGTGTTCTGTTCCTGTCTGTGTTCTGTTCCTGTCCGTGTTCTGTTCTTGTCCGTGTTCTGTTCCTGTCTGTGTTCTGTTCCTGTCTGTGTTTTCATTAAATGTTCACTCATTGTACTTGCTTCTCGTCTCCAGTGTCTGTCCTTACACATACTGTACATTACCAATACATACACTTATTTAACCTTTATTTATAAGCTTCAAAATAATCTCATTCAGACCAGGGTCTCTTTTTCAATGGTGTCCAGTGTTCTCAGCAATCCAAACAGATTAAACAGAAACAAACTACAGACTTAAATGTTAATGAATGGTAGAGAAAGCCGTACTCATACAGTTAACACATAACGAATGTACTCATACAGTTAACACATAATGAATGTACTCATACAGTTAACACATAACGAATGTACTCATACAGTTAACACATAATGAATGTACTCATACAGTTAACACATAATGAATGGTAGAGAAAGCCGTACTCATACAGTTAACACATAATGAATGGTAGAGAAAGCCAGACTCATACAGTTAACACATGAATGTACTCATACAGTTAACACATAATGAATGTACTCATACAGTTAACACATAATGAATGCTCATACAGTTAGCACATAATGAATGGTAGAGAAAGCTGTACTCATACAGTTAACACATAACGAATGTACTCATACAGTTAACACATAATGAATGGTAAGGAAAGCTGTACTCATACAGTTAACACATAATGAATGTACTCATACAGTTAACACATAATGAATGTACTCATACAGTTAACACATAATGAATGGTAGAGAAAGCTGTACTCATACAGTTAACACATAATGAATGTACTCATACAGTTAACACATAATGAATGTACTCATACAGTTAACACATAATGCATGTACTCATACAGTTAACACATAATGAATGGTAGAGAAAGCTGTACTCATACAGTTAACACATAATGAATGTACTCATACAGATAACACATAATGAATGGTAAGGAAAGCCGTACTCATACAGTTAACACATAATGAATGTACTCATACAGTTCACACATAATGAATGGTAGAGAAAGCTGTACTCATACAGTTAACACATAATGAATGTACTCATACAGATAACACATAATGAATGGTAAGGAAAGCCGTACTCATACAGTTAACACATAATGAATGTACTCATACAGTTCACACATAATGAATGGTAGAGAAAGCTGTACTCATACAGTTAACACATAATGAATGTACTCATACAGTTAACACATAATGAATGTACTCATACAGTTAACACATAATGCATGTACTCATACAGTTAACACATAATGAATGGTAGAGAAAGCTGTACTCATACAGTTAACACATAATGAATGTACTCATACAGATAACACATAATGAATGGTAAGGAAAGCCGTACTCATACAGTTAACACCTAATGAATGTACTCATACAGTTAACACATAATGAATGGTAGAGAAAGCTGTACTCATACAGTTAACACATAATGAATGGTAGAGAAAGCTGTACTCATACAGTTAACACATAATGAATGTACTCATACAGTTAACATATAATGAATGTACTCATACAGTTAACACATAATGAATGTACTCGTACAGTTAACACATAATGAATGTACTCATACAGTTAACACATAATGAATGGTAAAGAAAGCCGTACTCATACAGTTAACACATAATGAAAGGTAAAGAAAGCTGTACTCATACAGTTAACACATAATGAATGTACTCATACAGTTAACACATAATGAATGTACTGTACAGTTAACACATAATGAATGTACTCATACAGTTCACACATGATGAATGTACTCATACAGTTAACACATAATGAATGTACTCATACAGTTCACACATAATGAATGGTAAGAAAGCCGTACTCATACAGTTAACACAATGAATGTACTCATACAGTTCACACATAATGAATGGTAGAGAAAGCTGTACTCATACAGTTAACACATAATGAATGTACTCATACAGTTAACACATAATGAATGGTAGAGAAAGCCGTACTCATACAGTTAACACATAATGAATGTACTCATACAGTTAACACATAATGAATGTACTCATACAGTTACACATAATGAATGGCAATGAAAGCCGTACTCATATAGTTAATACAATAAATGTACTCATACAGTTCATACATAATGAATGTACTCATACAGTTAACACATAATGAATGTACTCATACAGTTAACACATAATGAATGGTAGAGAAAGCCGTACTCACAGTTAACACATAATGAATGTACTCATACAGTTAACACATAATGAATGGTAGAGAAAGCCGTACTCATACAGTTAACACATAATGAATGTACTCATACAGTTAACACATAATGAATGTACTCATACAGTTAACACATAATGAATGGTAGAAAGCCGTACTCATACAGTTAACACATAATGAATGTACTCATACAGTTAACACATAATGAATGGTAGAGAAAGCCGTACTCATACAGTTAACACATAATGAATGTACTCATACAGTTAACACATAATGAATAGTAGAGAAAGCCATACTCATACAGTTAACACATAATGAATGTACTCATACAGTTAACACATAATGAATGTACTCATACAGTTAACACATAATGAATGGTAAAGAAAGCTGTACTCATACAGTTAACACATAATGACTGTACTCATACAGTTAACACATAATGAATGTACTCATACAGTTAACACATAATGAATGGTAGAGAAAGCCGTACTCATACAGTTAACACATAATGAATGTACTCATACAGTTAACACATAATGAATGTACTCATACAGTTCACACATAATGAATGGCAAGGAAAGCCGTACTCATATAGTTAATACAATGAATGTACTCATACAGTTCACACATAATGAATGGTAGAGAAAGCCGTACTCATACAGTTAACACATAATGAATGTACTCATACAGTTAACACATAATGAATGGTAGAGAAAGCCGTACTCACAGTTAACACATAATGAATGTACTCATACAGTTAACACATAATGAATGGTAGAGAAAGCCGTACTCATACAGTTAACACATAATGAATGTACTCATACAGTTAACACATAATGAATGTACTCATACAGTTAACACATAATGAATGGTAGAGAAAGCCGTACTCATACAGTTAACACATAATGAATGTACTCATACAGTTAACACATAATGAATGGTAGAGAAAGCCGTACTCATACAGTTAACACATAATGAATGTACTCATACAGTTAACACATAATGAATAGTAGAGAAAGCCATACTCATACAGTTAACACATAATGAATGTATTCATACAGTTAACACATAATGAATGTACTCATACAGTTAACACATAATGAATGGTAAAGAAAGCTGTACTCATACAGTTAACACATAATGACTGTACTCATACAGTTAACACATAATGAATGTACTCATACAGTTAACACATAATGAATGGTAAATGAAAGCTGTACTCATACAGTTAACACATAATGACTGTACTCATACAGTTAACACATAATGAATGTACTCATACAGTTAACACATAATGAATGGTAAAGAAAGCTGTACTCATACAGTTAACACATAATGACTGTACTCATACAGTTAACACATAATGAATGTACTCATACAGTTAACACATAATGAATGGTAAAGAAAGCTGTACTCATACAGTTAACACATAATGACTGTACTCATACAGTTAACACATAATGAATGTACTCATACAGTTAACACATAATGTCCCTTTCATGTATTGCCATTTGTCCTAATGAAGATTGAGAGCCAAATTCCTTATCCCATAATTGGATAAGCATATTATTTGTTTAAAGCACGAGCCTGCTGAAAAGAGCACAATTGAGAGTAATAACATGTCTTGATATTTAGTTTCCCCGGGTCCTGTTGCTAAGAAGATGATGTGGTTTAGGGATTATTTAGACAGGTTTCACTGAATCAGCCCCTTCCAATGTCTTGTAGGATTACTACTATACTGTATCGCCCCAAACCCGGAGACAGTGGGAGTGGATCGTGAGTAATGGGTACTAATGCCCTTTGAACTCTTTAAGGAAAGCACCTTACTATGCTTTGAGGTGGCCTGGCCGGTTGCTCACCATCACATTTTCCACAATGATATCCCTGGCTAGCTCCTCTCCTCCTCCACTAGAGTCACGTTCTGGTCAGGGGCTTCCTTTCAACTATAATCACTCTTTTCACTGAGACTCCATTATCGCTGACTAATCAGAGATGTGGGAGAGCTGCATGCAGCTCGCTGCAGAGAGAATGGATCCATTGACTAAAGGGCAGTTAGTTACTGTAAGACGTTGTGCTGTTGAGTGTTTGACTGTTTTTGCGTGTCTGCTACGTCCCCGAAGAGTTATCTTCTCCAAATGAAACATGTGGTCTTTAGTGTGAGAAGATTAAGATGACGATAGACTACACCCCTACTCTTCCTCCGCCTCCTCCTCCGCCCTCTCCTCATGGCTTGTTTTTAGCGTTTCCCAGGCGACAGATCAGAGAACAGCTCACCATAGTGCAGAATAGCAGACAGGTCACTGTGATGGGAAGGGAGTGAGTTGGCAGGAACACAACACAACTTGAATACTATTATGAAGATTAAAGTGAAAGGATCAGGTCTGTAATAACTGTAGTCACGCCCCCTCAACACAGCAACATTCTACTGATTTATCAGAGTCTATTGGCAAGTATTTTGATCGTGTTGTAAACAATGTTTTGAATGGCCGTGTGTATCATTACACCATATTTTCATACTGATTTTATGTAATTTTAGGATGATTTGCAATCCTGAAACTCCACAAATCACAATGTTGTTGTTCCTAAAGTTGCAAATCCAAGTGAGTTGTCACTAATGACTTACATAAATCCTGGATTGTTGATGCTTTGTATTGGCCAATGAGAGGCTTTGAAACCACCGGTCGGCCATATTGGCTCTCCCCAGAAGAAGCAGTCCTCCATAAGAATTAATGGAATTCTACAGTATTTCAATTAAGTGTTTCAATGACAAAATTATATGTATTTATGTATTGTGTTGTTGTAGTGCGCTTAGTAACATTTATTTTTATTTTTTTAAATACACTTTTTATATATGTTTTTTATTGAAAAAAAAGTTTCTCACATATCTAATGTAAAAGTATGCATTAGGGTGTCTGTAATATAATAAATGTGTCAAAAACAAATGTCCACGTTAAATGCATTTGTATAGCTTCCAAAATATTTTTTTACAACAGTGGGGAGTGCGAAGATGGACGTGCGGAGGCTTCAAACATCTCCTCCTGTCAGTTATCTAGTGTACATATACATCACTGGTTGACACCATGCAATATGACTTGGTTTACTTTTGTAGCCCTGCCTCGAAGGTTTCCTTTGAAGTGACTGGAGCCATTTGAGCCATGATGGAGTCACGGTCGCATTGCTTCATTACTGTATGGTAGGCCCTGAGAGGTCACAGAGTTAATCAATGCCCCCTACGACAGACAGGAAGTCACAATACTGCTCTTTACTGCTTCTCTTCCACCCTGTAGTCACTCTCCTCAGCTTCAAAGAGAAGCTTTATTACCACTACAGCAGTAAGGGCAGTCTACAGACTGACTGTTCATGACTGTGGTTGTCTGTCATTGGCAGGACAGGACACGGTGATATGCAACTCAACAGGTTAAAGGGATGTATCAAGCAATGTTCCCACAAAAATGTTTTGGCACCGAGAAAAGGTCTTGAGACAGGAAACGTTCATTTTGCCGCCAGCGTTCTGTGTAACTTCTGGCGTGTGTTAACTGTGAACACTGAGGCTGTACCTGCTTGAAGTTTCAGACAGTGGCCAATAGGCTATTGTAGCTATCAGAGCAGGTAGGGCTATCAGAGTGGCTTATCAACAAAACCAATGGAGAAAATGCCATAACATTTCTGCATGGATATAGCTATTGACCTTTGTGATATTGTCTACAATAGTCAATATGTGGTGTTCAATGTAGGCTTACAGTCTAAGAGACTTTTTCAAACCTGATGCATGGTTTAACCATTTCATGACTGATGTTAACGTTGTCCAAAAGCTCACATCCGTTTATAAAAATAAGAAATGATCTAAAACAATTGGCTAAATAGATGACTGACAAATGTGATTATATTGTGTTACATGATGCAAGAAACCACTTTACAAAAAAATGCAATACATTGTTATCATTATTATTACTACCATATTTAAGAGTCTCAAAATAGGACACTGCCCCTTTAAGACAAAACAAATCTGATTCTGATCACAGGAGGCATGTTAACACCAGGTGTAAATGGGGTGGTGATCTCCTGAGTCTTCTCTCTAGCTCCTTACCGCCCCATGCTGGGAGGCTCCATAGCTCCATTCATCACCACGGCTTCTTGCGCCATCAAACTGCCTCCATTGTCTCCAGTGATTTTGCACAGAGCTCCACACGTTTCCCACATTTACATTTGATAGTTGTTACGAATCCCTTTTGGCCCGGCAGTCTAGGGGGGGGGGGGGTAATGAGACCCGTAACATAACTCATGCAAATTATAAATTGTGACAAAGTAAAAGTGAGAACGAAATAACCATGACAACTGAAATCTACGTCAAACTCAGGGTTTATTTGTAAACACAGTAACGGGGGGGCTGAGCTGGACCCAAGGAAAGAAACAATAAGTATTCAAAAACACCCCTAAGCTAGACTAGCCTATTTCAACACCAGCTAACTAACTAACCAAAAATACAATGGGTGGTCCGCCCAGTTCTAACTAGTGTATCAACAAAGTCTACCTACGGGTAGTGTATGGCCATGGGGGACATGTCTTGGTTTCCCCTTTTCCCACCAGCAAACAAACAAACACCATAACCAAAAACAATACTCACAGGTGAGGACAAAGTGCTATGGAGGTGCTCAAACAAAAGAGAGGTCAATACACAAAGAGAGAGTGAAACACAGAGACCTACAGACATGGCATTTACAGAGAGATTGAGCTCTAGAGCAAACAACTGATGGGGTTTTTAAACCAAGGGAAAGGAATTGTGATTGGGTAGGAAACAGGAGGAGGTGTGTCTTCTTATTGATGATTGATTGTTGACTGATTGGGGAGTGATGATCTTCACCTGTGAGGGGAGAAGGAGAGAAAAGAACACAGGATATCTGTATCCGTAACAATAGTGAAAAAGGAAGAGAGAGCGTGACGTGTTGACTTCATTATCACTCCCCTGACCTGCAACTCTCTCTAGAAGCCTTCCTAGAACAACCAGACAGTCAAAGGGTCGCCTTTCCACCCTCAGGGGCTCTCAGCCTCTCGTCTCAGACCCAGCTGGACATGGGATCAAATAGTATACATTTTCCTTCAAATTGAGTGTTTGCCACGAGTCTTCCTGGAGTGCCAGATTGGGTGGGGTTTTGACTTTGGACCAGATTCTGCTTGACTTTAGGTTCAGCATGTTCAACAGGCTAAAGGGGCCAAAGCCTTTGAAGAACAGGCAGGCGAGTCGTGGAACACCCCTATTAAACGACCATCGGTCACCATCGGCATCGGTTTGAATTGTAACTGACAGCTGTGGCATCGAGTGGTGACTCCTGGGTGAAATAAACCTGCCCACACTGGCCTCTTCCTGCCTTACCGGTTCACATCTCACTAGAGACCCTGACGCATCTGAGAGGGATGAAACAACCACACATCATGAAGTTATGTATCTACACTCTTAGGGGGGGGGTGCTCTATAGAACCTTTTGTTTAGAACCCCAGTATTAGAGTCCATGATGTTTAGAACCCCAGTATTAGAGCCCATGATGTTTAGAACCCCAGTATTAGAGACTATGATGTTTAGAACCCCAGTATTAAAGACCATGATGTTTAGAACCCCAGTATGATGTTTAGAACCCCAGTATTAGAGACTATGATGTTTAGAACCCCAGTATTAAAGACCATGATGTTTAGAACCCCAGTATTAGAGCCCATGATGTTTAGAACCCCAGTATTAGAGACTATGATGTTTAGAACCCCAGTATTAGAGACCATGATGTTTAGAACCCCAGTATTAGAGGCTATGATGTTTAGAACCCCAGTATTAGAGGACATAATGTTTGATACCCCAGTATTAGAGGACATAATGTTTGATACCCCAGTATTAGAGACCATGATGTTTAGAACCCCAGTATTAGAGACCATGATGTTTAGAACCCCAGTATTAGAGACCATGATGTTTAGAACCCCAGTATTAGAGACCATGATGTTTAGAACCCCAGTATTAGAGTCTATGATGTTTGAGATGGGTTCCTGTTTCCTACTAATGAGTACACAGATTTAAAACGAAGGTCTTGACCACTTCCCTGAAGCAATAAAGTACATATGATAAATTATGTTGATGGTGATCACTATTCGGCCAATCCTTTAACTTCCTCTCAAACATGTTCTCTTAGTAATGCATTGATATCAATGAGAGAATATCAGTGAAAATTAGACTTGAGTGGATGTTAAGATTCACCCCTCTGACATCATATGAGGACATATGGACATATGAGGACATGGACATATGAGGATATGGACATATGAAGAGATGACAGATGAGGACATGGACATATGAGGACATGGACAATGCCATCGACATAAAATTAGGAAATAATTTTAGGTAAAGTTTTTTATTTTCTTTGGAATGTCTTATGCTCCTGACTCAGTATCCATGATAAAATATAATATATAAAAAATGTAAAAAATAAATCAAATAAATATATATATTTAGACACGCCTACTCATTCAAGGGTTTTTCTTGAGAAAACTTTTGACTGGTATTGTATATACACTGTACTACATTTTTAATTGAACCTTTGTTTAACAAGGCAAGTAAGTTAAGAACAAATTCTTATTTACAATGACGGCCGACCCTGGCCAAACCCGGAAGACGCTGGGCCAAATGTGCACCACCCTGTGGGACTCCCAATCACGGCCGGATGTGATACAGCCTGGATTCGAACCAGGTACTGCAGTGATGCCTCTTGCACTGAGAAGCAGAGTCTTAGACCAAAAATAATTGACTATACACCAGTACCAGTCAAAAGTTTGGACACATCTAGTCATTCAAGGATTTTTCTTTTATTGTTACTATTTTCTACATTGTAGAATAATAGTGAAGACATCAAAACTATGAAATAACACATATGGAATCATGTAGTAACCAGATTTTTTTTTAAACAAATCAACATATTTGAGATTCTTCAAAGTAGCCACCCTTTGCCTTGATGACAGCTTTGCGCACTCCTTGTGCTGAACACGATGAAAACCACTAAGAAATGAAACCCTGCCATTACATATTACCAGATATTTCAAAGGATCCATTTGAATTTCTTTCTTACTCTCCATCCAGATGCACATTCTATTACCCACCGACGTCATGTTTTTGGGAAATACGTAAACAGTGGAGCCGACTGCCGCCGTGGTAACGCAATTATTACACAGGGGATCTGCTGTGTGATTCCCCAACAGTAAGTATGAACATATGAGCTTTTAAACCCCCGTCCAAGCATACTGCAGTGCTCTGCTCACCCAACTCTGGATGCATCACCCAAACGCCACCCTATTCTCTATATAGTGCACTACGTTTGACCAGAGCCCATAGGGAACATATCGGGAATAGGGTTCCATTTGGGACGCATAAAGGTTTGTTTGTGTTTGTGTTCAGGCTCAGAGAGGGACAGACAACTCCAGTTTTAAACACCGCAGGACCAAAACAAAGCCGTTTTGCCACAGTGAAAATAAACCTCCGCCTCCTAGCTATTTCTGTAGGAAGACACATGACTACACAGTTTACACTGGGAAGTTAAACCTCCACCTCCTAGTTATTTCTGTAGGAAGACACATGACTACACAGTTTACACTGGGAAGTTAAACCTCCACCTCCTAGCTATTTCTGTAGGAAAACACATGACTACACAGTTTACACTGGGAAGTTAAACCTCCACCTCCTAGTTATTTCTGTAGGAAAACACATGACTACACAGGGAAGTTAAACCTCCGCCTCCTAGTTATTTCTGTAGGAAAACACATGACTACACAGTTTACACTGGGAAGTTAAACCTCCACCTCCTAGTTATTTCTGTAGGAAAACACATGACTACACAGGGAAGTTAAACCTCCGCCTCCTAGTTATTTCTGTAGGAAGACACATGACTACACAGTTTACACTGGGAAGTTAAACCTCCACCTCCTAGCTATTTCTGTAGGAAAACACATGACTACACAGGGAAGTTAAACCTCCACCTCCTAGTTATTTCTGTAGGAAGACACATGACTACACAGGGAAGTTAAACCTCCACCTCCTAGTTATTTCTGTAGGAAAACACATGACTACACAGGGAAGTTAAACCTCCACCTCCTAGTTATTTCTGTAGGAAGACACATGACTACACAGTTTACACTGGGAAGTTAAACCTCCACCTCCTAGTTATTTCTGTAGGAAGACACATGACTACACAGGGAAGTTAAACCTCCACCTCCTAGTTATTTCTGTAGGAAGACACATGACTACACAGTTTACACTGGGAAGTTAAACCTCCACCTCCTAGTTATTTCTGTAGGAAGACACATGACTACACAGGGAAGTTAAACCTCCACCTCCTAGTTATTTCTGTAGGAAGACACATGACTACACAGTTTACACTGGGAAGTTAAACCTCCACCTCCTAGCTATTTCTGTAGGAAGACACATGACTACACAGGGAAGTTAAACCTCCACCTGCTAGTTATTTCTGTAGGAAGACACATGACTACACAGGGAAGTTAAACCTCCACCTCCTAGTTATTTCTGTAGGAAGAGACATGACTACACAGTATACACTGGGAAGTTAAACCTCCACCTCCTAGTTATTTCTGTAGGAAGACACATGACTACACAGGGAAGTTAAACCTCCACCTCCTAGTTATTTCTGTAGGAAGACACATGACTACACAGTTTACACTGGGAAGTTAAACCTCCACCTCCTAGTTATTTCTGTAGGAAGACACATGACTACACAGTTTACACTGGGAAGTTAAACCTCCACCTCCTAGTTATTTCTGTAGGAAGACACATGACTACACAGGGAAGTTAAGAACCCCAGTATTAGGCCAGCATACCATTACACAAGCACGCACGCACGCACGCACGCACGCACGCACGCACGCACGCACGCACACACACACACACACACACACACACACACACACACACACACACACACACACACACACACACACACACACACACACAGCCAGGATGCCACTCTTCACCCCAGCTGGAATGGTTTAACAGCACGATCAAACAATGTCCAAGAGAGCACCTTTTTGTCTTGTACGATCACTCCCTTCCAGGTTGGCGTTGGGATCTCTGTGTGGATGTGTGGCTGAATAATGTGTTCTGGTTCTACGTCACCGTGGGATTAGGGATAATGTATTCTTCCCTTCCTCTATGGACAGGCCTCAATGTTTTTCAAAACATGGTAGTGGTCATACATCTTTGAGGGACGGGATGCTCGTTGGTAACACAGAACAGGATTCTATGTCCATTGGGGAGTATTCTTCCTATTCGTCTTGTTTTTCCCAACATAGAAGTGGCCATACGTCTTTCAGAGAGATGGATCAAATCAGTACGTGAATGAATGCGCAGTACTGTCTTCTGAAATAATTCTCATTCTCATGTGGGTTGGTAACACTGGATTTACCCTACAAAAACAATATGTATTGGGTTTGTCATCTACATGTTGCGGAAATGTGTTTTCAATGTAGTGAATTATGTTTGTACTTACATGTAACAAAGGAGATACAGACCTCTTATATTCATGGTATCGTGTACCGCAGAAAGACATTTAGAGGTTCAGAGAACTGCACGGTGGAGTCTGCTCTGTGTCCTTTCACATTGCTCGTTGATGGGGAACACATTTAGTCAAACCAAACTGGGTATATATTCTACACAGCCTTTGAGGCACATCCTGGTTCCTATACACCCTGGGGAACATCTCTGGTCTCATCGATTATTGTGCTATAGCGCAAAGAAAGAAGCTATTGTTTAACCCACTTAGCTATATGGCCGTGCTGCATGAGCTGCAGAGGAAGCATCTGACTCCTAGCGGTGCCTCTTCTTGAAGATCACTTTGAAGTCATTCACAGCGTCGGTCGGTCCCTATCAAACCAATTACAGTACTTTCTTACCTCACGATGCAGCCTGTTGCTGCAAGACAAACTGTGTGGACTGAAGTCATTCACAGCGTCGGTCCCTATCAAACCCATTACAGTACTTTATTACCTCACGATGCAGCCTGTTGCTGCAAGACAAACTGTGTGGACTGAAGTCATTCACAGCGTCGGTCGGTTCCTATCAAACCCATTACAGTATTTTATTACCTCACGATGCAGCCTGTTGCTGCAAGACAAACTGTGTGGACTGAAGTCATTCACAGCGTCGGTCGGTCCCTATCAAACCCATTACAGTATTTTATTACCTCACGATGCAGCCTGTTGCTGCAAGACAAACTGTGTGGACTGAAGTCATTCACAGCGTCGGTCCCTATCACACCCATTACAGTACTTTATTACCTCACGATGCAGCTTGTTGCTGCAAGACAAACTGTGTGGACTGAAGTCATTCACAGCGTCGGTCCCTATCAAACCCATTACAGTACTTTATTACCTCACGATGCAGCCTGTTGCTGCAAGACAAACTGTGTGGACTGAAGTCATTCACAGCGTCGGTCCCTATCAAACCCATTACAGTATTTTATTACCTCACGATGCAGCCTGTTGCTGCAAGACAAACTGTGTGGACTGAAGTCATTCACAGCGTCGGTCGGTTCCTATCAAACCCATTACAGTACTTTATTACCTCACGATGCAGCCTGTTGCTGCAAGACAAACTGTGTGGACTGAAGTCATTCAAGGAAGA